>NW_010307271.1:34435-91216 GCF_000700745.2 Antrostomus carolinensis
CTATTGGGGTGCTGGGAGTGACCCTGTGTAGATAGGCTCTCTGAAGTAGGCAGCATAGAGCACCAGCAAGTCATACCTGCAGATGGATGAGTCAGGGAAGCTCCCAGACTTCATCTGTAGCACTTTGTTGGAAGCTGGATAGAGATGTTTGGAAGACAATAAAATAGCAGAGGGAAGAAGGAAAGCATGTAGATTTTGCATTAATTCCTGCCTCCACCGTCTTTGGAGGATGCACAGAGCTGCTTGTGCCAGTCTCTTCTTTCATACACTGCGTTGCTGTGTGGCTCCTGAAGATACCCTAGCAGTAGCTGGACTTCTGGTGAGAGAGGGCTTCACGGCTTGTATTAGGAACTGCTGTAGCAAACTACTGAAAACCTGATGTTGTGACTTTCCCAGATGAGCAAACAGCGCTCTGTGGTCCTGCAGCCGAATCCCTCTAACCCTCAAGTTGGGAACACAAATAAGCCTTCTGCTTGTCTGCTTCCCAGCTGAAAATTGCTTTGTTATTCATTTGCATTAACCTGGGCGGGGAAGGTATATTCAGAGTGTGCTCCAGGCCCTCAGACATTGAAAAGGAGACAAAGACTCTCCATTGCGCAAGGCCACCGCCGGGATGGGAGGTGGGAAGCTGCTGGGTGCAGCTGCCTCCCTGTGCCCAGGCAGGAAAGAGGACCTAATCTTGGTTGGGCAGGAGGAATTTTGATCAAGATCTGGGATGCACAGAAGAAGGAGTATTTCATAGTTAACTACAAAACAAAATTAACTTGAACAGCACTGCTTCATGGGCACTTTTCTTGCATGTTAAGTGATGCCCCTACCTGGAAGAAGATAAAATGTATTTACCAGGCTGCACGAGATGATGCAAAATATTGCCCAAACTTCCCAAATCCAGCATGTCAAAAGACATTAACCATGTAGTATAAACTCCCTAATCATGGGAAAGCTGCATCTTGATGCTGAAGTCTTGTCTCCAAAGGGATCAGATGTGTCCTTGCCCATGCCCAGGTTTTGCATGAATGCTGGCAAAACCTGGAACGCCCAAACCAGAGGTTATGTGTGAGCCTGCCAGCTTTGTCCACTGCTCCTCAGCTATGGGGAGGCTGTTCGCTTCCCTTTGCGAGCTGATTCCCACCTTGCCTGGTGAGGAGGGACCCACCAGTGAGGCCCCTCTGCAGTCCAAGGGATGCCATGGTGGGACATGGTGTGGCTGAAGCCCTGGGGTTACTGGAGGAAACCTACCAATGAAGTGCTGTGGGACTTGAAGCATTAACTACTCCCAGGTTTCCTGGGGGGGATTATTAATTGATCACTGCAGGTTTATGCAGTGAATTAAAGTAGTTACTGAAAACCTTTGCCAAGCATCTGCTGACTTTCACTGTAAGTGATGTGTAATACATGCCAAAGGTTATTTTGGTTAAAAATGACTAATGTGCTTTTTTAAACAGTAACAAAGGAGATTTTTTTTTTTTCTTCTGCACAACTGCAACAATGAAACTGCTTTTTTATTTTGTTTTCCTTAAGTGGGAGAAAAGTTGCTTTTTTGTTGACTTTTATGGCATCCCAGAGTGAGTTAGGGAGGTGCTGCTTGAAGAGGCATGAGCATAGACAGCAAGCAATAGAAATGCACACAGCCTTGGTGTAAGACTCGAGGCAGAATGCAGAAGTAAATTCAGTTTGAAGTTACCGGATGAAACTTATGACCAAAAAGCCAGTGGGAGTAATTTCTTTGGTGCTTTTATTTTTTTTTCTTTTTAAGCAAATTAATCTTAATGCTTTAGTAACATCTGGATGATTTCTTGTTAATCTTTTTCTGGGAAGCACTTTTTTGTGTGTACTTTGTTATGGAATGAAAAATCACTGTAATTTACCAGCCTGTTTTGTTTGGGTTTTTTTTTTTTTTTTTTTTAATTTGGAAAGTCATACTGTTTGATATGTTCCTTCAAGCTATCGTTCCTGGAGGCATACGAATGAATGCATGACATTTCAGCTTCTGTTTACTGTTTAAAACAGGTCTTTATGCCTAACGTGGTTACCTAAGCATATCTTCAGGTTTGGAATTTATTATTTTTTTTTAAGGGAAATGAAAAGGAACGGGAGATTTTTGAGGAGAAAGTAGATATAGTCAGTTGTTTTGGGCCACCTGGACTTGGTGAACCTGTGTAAATACCCAGAGCTATGTGTCAGCTCTGAACCCATTGGCAATGTCCCTGGGAGTCCCTTGCCCTTCCTTGCTGGCAGAGCGGGCTGTCTGCTGGCCAGGGGACAGCTGGTGCTTCTCTGCTGAAATGTGGCCTCTGACCTTTTTGCAGCAGGAGGTTGAGGCCAGCAGTGGGCAAAGTTGCACATCCACATAGGTACTTGGGGAGCTGGAGCCTGTATTTCAAAATAACGTTAAGTAATGTGGGGAATAAGCAGAACGCAGCTGTCTGGGAGCATGAGAAAACCGCGGTACCTACCACAGGCAGCTTCTGATTTATGCTTCTGGGCAAGAGAAAAGAAAGAAACCGAGGCTTTTTTGGGACCTTGGCTTTGAGAGTAAAAACATCTGCAAGGCTGGGGGTGCTGGAGCTGTGTCTTTGGGAGAAGGGGCCAGGATTATTTAGAAATAAAGGCTTTGCTGGGAAGCTCTACCTGCAGCCTTGTTCGGGCTCATGGGGCTTCACAGCTAACAAAGAAATCTAATGTTTCTGGGGACCTTACAGCTGTCCTCATTGGGATCTCCTTTTCCAGGAAAAAATGTTTGGTAGGGGGACAGGGAGAAGCTGGCAGTGAACAGACTGTGGGGAAGGGCAAGAATTTGGGATGAGATGAGGCTGGAGGAGAGAGAGAGACAGAAATAGGGGTTAGTCTCTCTGAGTTGGGCATACTGGCCAGCACTGCAGGGGCTGGAGTCTTTTCATCAGGTGTGTGTTGGTTAGTCCTCCTGGAAAACAGGAGACTGAGCCACTTTCGTCTCTGTTGTCAAATGGTGTGGGCTGGTTCCCCCAAAGTATTGGGCAAATGGAGAGCTGTTGCACGAGGCATGGTATAGCTTCCCCTGCCAGCAACAAATAAATGGCAAGGAAATGATTGACAAGCCTGAGCCTATGACAATAGGGGACGTAACTACAGCTTTGTCAGAGCTCCTGGACCGAGGATCACATATCCTTGTGTGACTGTAAAGCAGCTGGGAGCTCTGGTTTCAGCCCACACTGGAGCTTTCAGATGCAACTGCAGTATAAATACAGCAGGGTCTATGATCACCTCTCAGGAGGTGATTGGGGTGGATGGTGTCTCAGACAAAGAAAAACATTTCAAGAGAACATGGCCCTTTGTGAGTGTAAAACACAGATATAACAACTTGCAAAACCTATAGGAAGGATGTCAGTGGAGCATGCTATTTTTGCATAATTCAGCAACGTAGAACATCAGAGAAATATGTCTTGTGAAAGTAAACAGTGAAGTACTCTAACAAATGTTTGTTTGGTGCTGAGTACAAATGTGCTGGTGAAAAAAGGTTGACATCTTTAAAGGTTACTTGGAGGAGCCCATTAGAACCACAGCTCCCAGACAGTGAGTGGTCAGGCAGACAAAATTGCCAATAAATCTATTAAGAGAAAAAATAACATCCTCTATACTAAAATGTGTAGAGCTATGGAGATGGTAGGATAATAAAAGACCGAGGACATTCTAGTATGTGGTTGACGTAGAGTAGCAAAGAGCTATGAAGTTGCTATCCAGGGATGGCATCTTGCTCCTCTGAGACTGGTTTTCCTTCTGGAGGTGCCAGTGGAGGCTGTTAGCTCAAGTTTTGGGGGGTTGCATTTCAACTGTAATGTTGTTTGGGGAGGGTGAGCCTTGTGCTCATGAGACAAGCACATAACACTAACTTACATGTACTGGGTGAGGCTATGCAAGTAAACCTTCAGGTTCCTGATCTGCATTCAGGTCTTTGCTAGATTCCTGCTCCTTCCCTCCCCCACCAAAATCTACCTTTAAGTTGGTTTCAGTGTTGATTTTCTGAACAAATGAAGCGTGGCTGCTTCTGCAGGGGAGTGTAGCCTGGTGGTTGGACAAGGAGATTGGTTCCTGCCACTGACAACTTGCCCAAAGTTTAGGCATGGTTTCTTGGTGCCTCAGTGCCTCTGTGAAGATGGCTCCTCAGACACAGATTTTGAGGATTAAGGAGGATTTTCAAAGTTTTTATGATATTTGTTGAATGTACTTTGCATGTTTCCAGTGCATTTTACCCTAAGTTGCTTTAGCCTAGAGCTGTTGTTTACAAGAGGAACAAGAAGTCCGAGGAATTGCCTTTGGGGTCAGTTTGGGGTTCAACTGACCATATTTCCAAGACATAGACCTTCCTGCCAGCCCCTGTAAATACATGTACCATTGCACTGGGATGGGGTCCTAGACTGAGCTCCATGGTTTCCTGGGGTTGTGATCCTACTTGCCACCAGAATCTGCTCCAACTTTGCCGTGCTTATCACAAGGCTGCGGGCTGATCATCCTCTTTTTGAAATGGTTCCTCAGCCCATGTTGCCTGAGATGGCTGAACACCCCCAACCTGAATGGGATTTTCCTCCACACTGTGGGTTTAGGAGAAGCACAGCTGGCCATCCTTAGCTTGCCTGTAATTTAGGCAAGATTACAGGCAAGCTGCAGATAGCCAGCTTTTTAAGAGCAATCTCCAACCGGCTCATCAGAGTGTACATCTCACTTTAAACTTACTGAGACCAGACAGCTGCAAGAGAGCTATTTCTGTACAGGAATCCCTTTAAAGTTTAATGCACTTTTTGCTCATTGAACCCCAAAATGAGTCACTTAAGGGAGAAGCATGAGATTTTCAAAACCTCTGCCCACTTGTTGCTTCCACTGACTTTTGTGTAACATGCTTTGGTCCTAGATTATTCAGAGAGAGAAGTAAAACAAATCCAACAGAGGACAAATTTTGGCAGCATGTAATACTGATGAGAAGAAATTAAGGATTAAAGCATTTTCAGCAGGTATTTAAAATTATACTTTTTTCAAATTGTCTTAAAAAATGGGGAAGATAAAAGCTTTTAGAAGGTTTTATTCCTCCCAGAGCTATTGATTCATTCTCTAAATGGCAGTAAAATTTCTTGCCTTGCTACAACCTGCAGAAGGGTGTTAGTTACATCTTAATGTCACTCAGAATTTGATACAGAAGGGAGAGACAGCAACTTCTTGCCTTCCAGGTGGTGCTTGCTTTTTCACTACCCTCTTCACACCAGAAGGTACCAAAACTTGTTCCTGTGAGTTTTTTAGCAAAATTCTCCAGAGGTCTTAGAAATGAATACATTTGTGTGGAGGCCTGTCCAGCCTTTCCACTCTCCTGCTTTCTCAGCTCCCCACTCAAAGGGCTTTCAAAAGTCAGGAGGGTTGACTGTGTCCAGCTGGTAGATGCTCAAGGCTGGACCCACCCCACTGCTGCCCTTGTGACGCTGGAGCTCAGTGAGGCTCCCAGATGGAGCTCTTGAGAGGCAGAGGTTTGGCATATTGGCAAATGAAAATAATTTTTTTATTGCTGAAGCTGGACCAAATTTTACATTTAGAGACTCTACTAGTAAAACTGGTAGAGCAATAAGAGGATGTTATCTTCTTCTGACCTCTCTTTTTAAACCTCATAGATTAATGTCAAGGCCAGGGTTTCATATTCCACCATGCCTGACCTACAATTTATTGCAATATTATCTCAAAGTAATTGAGTGGGTCCTACAAGTCTGTGTGTCAGACTAAAACTGGTTGTCTCTTAAGGAGGTGCATGTAATTCCTTTCACTTCATTTCAGAGAGGCCTTTTAAGTGATGCAAAGTGACATTGTGCTTTTTGATGCTCAGATGAAATTATGTGGTGTTGAGCACAGTCCCGTCTGTCTAACTAGTTATTTGTCACTACCACGTCACCTGCTTGAGTACCTTGCCTATATAAATGGATTTATTCTGACTTTATTTCAGTGATATAGGAAAGTAATTTCTTCATCTGTAAAAGGAGATTTGAGATGCAGAGAGATTTAAGATACTTGCCTGTGAATCTGTGGAACTCAGTTTGAGAGCGGAGCCCTAAACCTTTGCTATAAGATTCAGTCGTTGCTTAAGCTTCACAATTGAATAAACTAATAAACCTGTCAGAAAGCCTGGGTGCTGCACACCAAAATTCTTGGCTTGCAATAGAACAGAATCCTCTATAATTAAAAAAATTAGAAAAGAAGGGGCCTCAGCTCTAAAAGCACGTGCCCTTCTTTGAAAAACATCCTCCACACAGCTGATCTGACTGTACTCTTAACATTTGGTTGAATACATGAAAATAAACAACGGTACTAAGTGTAAAGAAAACAACAGGAAGATGAACATGCCCCATGTAAGTACTGTAGGTTATTTCATCAGGCTAATAACAGAAAATAGGTCTACCCAATGGGATAGCATTGTATAGTGTTGTCACATTTATTCAGCAGTACAGGATGTCTGCAGTGCTACCTGTTAGCATTAGCTGTTTCACTGTGAATCGTGGATTTGAGGACTCGGGCTTTCTGGCGGAATGTGATTATCTCAATAGCTGCACTTGAAAGCTGTTATTTTATTCTCATTGTGACATTGTAATAGTACTCAAAGGATTAAACATAAATGTATGTGAAGAGCTTGGTCCCTTAAGAGCGTGAGGCATACAAATCAGGTGCCTGGGCCGGGTTGTCGTGATTTCATATCGAAATTGAGTGAGTTTTTTTGACTAAATGACCATTTATGCTTCCAGCTTCTCACAGACCCATGCAAACAGCCATTTCCTTTGGGCTGTCATCAGGGTTGCTTATAGAATTATAGAAGGGTATAGGTTAGAAGGGACCTTCAAGATCATCTAGTTCCAACCCCTCTGCCATGAATTCACTTCAATGTAATTTTGATATCAGGACTGTGCTGTTGGAGTTGGGCAGCCAACTCCTGAAGTTATGAGGGTGCTCAGAGGGCTGAGCCAGCGCTGCGTCCCTCTGGAAATGCCTGGAGGTCTGTAGGCTCCCTAAATGAGAGTTTCCCTGCTTACAGTGAGGTTCCCTTCTCCTCCTTCAGTGTGGTTGGTTTTGGTGGTACCAAGAACACTACTGGAGTTGATTTTCCTGTGCAAATGGGATTCAGGTGCAGCAGCAGAGGTCACCTGTACGTTGATATCACTACACCTGTCTTTACAAAATCACAGTATAATAGACTTTTTTGGTTTTGTTGCCAAAAAGGTTGTATGGGCACCAGAGTTTAGGTTTCTTCATGCCTCTAGATCTCCCACTAGTTGAGGAGAGTTTGGGTTGTGCACTGGAGTAACCACAGGGCCATAGGATACAGCCTGGGCAGCAGCCGTGTGTGGAATGCTCGGTCCTGGAAGCGCAGGAGGAAAGGTAGCTGAGAGTGTTGTCTTCTGTAATAGCACATTAAACTGGGCCCTGAGTCACTGGCTGCCCGCAGCAGTCTGTACTGGTCCTCTATTGGAAGTTACCACCCCTGCAGCAGCGATGGAGAAACACACCATTAAGCCATACGGCGTGGCCTGTGTGCCCGAGTTAAAATCACAGCAGTGCACCTGGGTACACCCATGGGGATGGCTTTAGCCACCGCTCCCTAACCAGCTCTCCTGTTGGTATTTATGATCCCTTGCTAATAGGTGGAAAGATAAGACAGTGAGATGAAATCTCAAAATGTCAGAGTGAGGAGAAGGGAGAAAATACTGCATTATCTAAATTTTATACTAGTAAAATGTCATATTCGTAGTATTTTGAACTTCAGTGATGTGATGAAATTCTTTTAGATGTTCTTGATGGAGCTAACACTACAGTGTGTTTCTTTGCAGCAGAGTAAACTATAAAAAAATGCATAAAACCCCCCCATAAACCAATGCAAAACCATCTTAACTTAAAATCAACAAATGTTTCAGCTGGATTTCCATAATGATTATTAGTTTTTAATTATTTCTGCCATTTTCCCTGATTAAAAATGGAATTATTACTCTTCTAATTCTAAATCTAATTCCATTTATTAATGTGGCAAGTAGAATTGCTTCCTGGCTTCTTTCATGAAAGGCACTGTAATCTCCTTGGAAAAGCTGGATGGGTGCTGCATCAATGTTTCTTCGTCTAAATGGATTTGGAAAATATTGGTAGAATTTTGAGATTTTACTTAAGGCTGGTCTAACTAACAACATATTCATGCATTTAAGCCTGATGCCAAAGCATCAAATTAGTTTGTGTGACATCAGTCACAACTTCATGGTCATTCTAGTCCAGGATGTCATGTTTGGTATCACTTCAGCTAAATTAAAATTTGTAGTTAGCTGTCATGGTATTGAATGTGATTTATCCTGATTTATTCTTCTCTATATGCAAATTCAAACCCATTCCAGCGCACATAGCCTGTGCAGTGGCTTTCAGCATCTTTTGGTTAGTACATCCCTGAAGCCGTTCCAGCAGAGGTGTGATGCCCTAAGAAGAAGTCAGTGGGCAGAGTGTTCCCTAGCAGCTGTAGCCGTGCTCTCCCCGTCCTCTCCAGCAGATTCCTACGGGCTACTGCAGAGACCACAGCTCAAAACCACCAGACAGGCTGCCGCCACGGCGTTTGAACACACAGAATTGAGATATCACTCCTGTGCCGTGGGCTAGCCTGGCTGTAGTGTTTCAAATGGTTGCTTACATACCTCCAGGTAGCACAAGAATGGTCCTTGTGAATTATATCCTTTCTGTAGGGATTTATCAACCTGTTACACTTGGCCCAGCAAAGGAATCAACAAAATTAACAACATTTTGATTTTTTAGATTTTATGTTAGTGCTAAGAACTGTGTTCACTGTTCAGTTTTGTTATTTAATGCTTGCCTTAAATACAGGCTAAGTTAGAAAATATGTACAGTGGGACATCTTATTTATCTGTTCACACTATGTGGCATTCTTCTGAATATTTCCCTCAAACTCCACTAGTGAATTAATTGGGCAAAATCACCCACAGTGGACCAAAAATTCTTTTCTGTTTCATTTTGATGGATAGTGTCTTAAGCGATGTACACTGCAAGAAGACATCTCAGTAGTGTTCTTATGGGATCAACAATTCGTAATTCAATTTAGTTCTAAGTCACTGGCTGACAGGTTAAACTGAGACCTGTCCTCATGTCTCAGTTAATCTTCATCTGAAAGTTCCCTGGAAAAAATGCTAGCCTGAGGATGGCTTCCATGCTGATAGGCGTGCTTGCAATCCTTGCTTTGCATTGATCTGTGCTTCAAGCTGCTCGCTTTTCTTCCAGGCTAATTCTGTCTGCAGTTCTGCATAGTTTTTTAATCTTGGCTCTTTTAATAAAGTTACTTGTCAGGGTGATATCTGAAATAATGACCTCGGTGTAGCACTGCAGGACAACACTTAACTTCAGTCACGTGAGTGTTCATATAAAAACATCCCTTGAGTCTGGTGGGAGCCAACTTCCATTACAGCAGCACTGAGCTTAGCTCAGGTCTCATATTAGAGCATTTAAATATCTTCTTTATGAGTGGACATGAGATTTCTGGGGAGGAAGAGAAGATGGATTCTGGAAATCTTGCATAAACAAATTACACTTGGCGAGTGGGATGCTGCTGTGTTTTCCCTGCTTGCTAAAAGTTCCAGTAAAAAGGTCTCTTGATGATACAGAAATATCCGAGAATATAGCCTTAGTCAGAAGGAGCTGGGAGCCAAAGCAGGCTTGTGCCTTTTCCCTTTGAAGCACCATCCCACCTCTGTTTGCATTTTCTGCATTTTTCATGGTGTATTGACAGAGAAATGTCAGGATAAGTTTCCTGAAAACAAAGGAGTGACTGAATAAGTCTTTTTCTCTGTTATTCCTGAAACGGGTTATAGGTCTTTTTTTTTTTCCCCTTAAACCTGTTAGGTTGGTCTTTAACAAACAAAACCCAAACTCCAAACAATACAATAAAACCAAAAGCGCCAGAGCAGGTGTTGCCCACTTGTTAAGACAAGTATAGAACTCGTTTCCTTTTCAAAATGCGGCTGGAAGTCAGGCTTTAAGGAGGGAGATCAAAATGGAACTATTGAACATAAAGTTGGCCCTATGCCCTAAAATTGTGTATTTACATGTGGCGTTGTAAGAAGAGCAGGTCTGAATGGCTCCGAGATGCACTTCTGCTCTCTTGACAGAGAGCTGGCCCAGCTTTCTGCCTGCCCACCAGTAAACTATTCCTGTGAAGATTTTGCCCCGCCAGCGTGCGCACCTACACGTTGCAGTATTGGTTAGAGCCATCCAGGTGGGGTTTTTTGGCATTTCAGTAGATGCTAAAAAATGGTAGCAGCGTGTTCTGTGCGTGATTCCTCCGGGCACCACAAGAGTTGTTTGACAGAAAGCCTGAACCCCTCAGCCTGGGATGCACTTGGATGCACGTTTGGCCGGGGCTTCCTGCATCTCCTGTGTAAACAAACACTTACTATTTTTAATTTCAACCCTATGTTCAGATTTCACTGGGGCATTTTTACTTGTTGGTATGGGAGCTGTCAGCAAAGGCCTCCACCTAATTTACTGGTGGAGCTGGGGAAAGGTGTTTCCCTTGAAAAGTTCAAGGTGCCCATTGTGTAAAATGTTTTGCAAGTCACATTGCGCTGGGAAAAGTACATGGCAGGGCAGACTCTGCAAGCTGGAGCGGAAACATACCCTGCAAAAGTGATTATACATTCCTTTTCATGGGGGTTTTTTTTTGTTTGTTTGTTTGGGTTTTTTTTTTTTTTTTTTAAGAGGCAGGGAATATGTTCAGACGTGTTAAAACCTGTGTGAGAAGTGATAATCAAGTGCCTCCCTCCGTTCCCACAGCTGGGTGTAGATAAGACGCGCCAAACCTCATGTCTGGTTTCTTTTGTTGGCAGCCCTCTCCCGCGGGGGCTGCTGCATGGCCTGTTTTGAGACGGAGAGGGGTGAGGTGGTTGCCAGCCAGTTTGCCTCTTCCTCTGTCTGTGGCACACAAGCAGGCCTGGTGCCCATCCCTGTCCCCATCCTGGGGGTCTGTGCCCTTCTCTCACCACACTGCTTGCTTTTGACCCCTAAATTGCCAGGCTGGTGGTGCATGGGGTCCTTTTCCCACCCCATCACCCCATCCCAGGGAATGAGGTCTGTGCCAAAAGCCACCTTCTTCCCCCTATTCTTCTGTCCGGTGAAATTGCTCGGACTTCAGGGTAAAGCAGAGCTTGTGGTGAATGGGGGTAGGAGAAACTGGCCTCAAAACACATTTCCAGCCATCGTCGTAGGAGTTTATTTCATTTTAAAACCGTTGCAGACACGGCTGGTTTAAATTACTTCTCCCTTGCGACCTGCTGTGCTGATAAGTGGTCAGGCTAAACAGTATCCAGCAGATTAATGGGTGCAGTGGGATTTCGGGTGATTCTTGGAGGAGCATCACTCTTGTTTTTAACATTAAGTTACTCTTCAAATGTTTTTATTATCTTTCAAAGGAATTTACTGCCTGTGTACGTAATTATTAATCTAATAATTAAACCTGAAAGTTGATGAATTGTCTGAAACACTGCGAACAAAGGAAGCCCATCAAGTTTCTGTATTTTTTCTAAATATAAGCCTCTGGAACAAACAAACTGACAGAAATCACACAAAAATGTCACAGTTAATGGACTTACTGTTTGCTACCCTATATAAGATTACAGAAATACTGCTAGCTAATCACAACTTTACAGATGTCACCAGGAGGACAGTATAGTGGATGCTACAACCTGAGAGATGAGCTGAAAGTAGGAATGATTTTTCTCCAGCCTGTGCTCTCTTCATTTGGCTCTCAAAAGTTTAAAGCAATGAATGCTTTTTGCAGAAGAACACGGGTATTTAGTTGCTTCTCAGGTACCCTGCCTGAATGCAGCTGCTGTGGCAATTGCAGGTATTTAAAAAAAAAAAAAAAATATATATATATATAAAATGTTAACAAGGATATTTTCAAAATGTGTACTGTGAGTTTCCTTTGAAGGGCACTTTTTGTTGTTGTTTTTTTCCAAATGGGAAAGTGAGATCTGCTGCCCTGGGACTGCTACCTGGGGCGAAGCTGGGAGCTGGCAGCTGGGGAGAGCGGCAGCACTGTCTGCCACTGCCTTTGTTTCTTCCTCCTCCTCCTCACTGGGGCTGTTGGGTCTCCTGGGCCAGAGCAGGGAGAAAGGGAGGAGGAAGAGGAGGAGAAGGAGCCTTCCCCGCCGCCAAACCGTGGTGGGACAGCCCGTGAGAGAGGGGCAAGTGGGGCCGACTTTAGAGGCTGAGGCGTAGCTGGGCTGGTGAGGGGACTGTGAGCCAAAGAAAAGGGTGCTAAAAATGACCTGTGAGGAAATGGTTTTCAGAAAAGCCAGAGAAATAGCATCTTGTTTCTCTGAGATATTCTTCCTTCTGTTTTTTGCTCCCTTTTTCCTTTTCCTTTTTGGTGTTAAAAGTTATGTGTGTGAGGCAAGGAAGAATTTCCCATTGCAATTCAGAAGTGACAGAAGCCAGGCTAAGCTTTGTGGTTTTGTGTGCAACTCTTCAAACCTCATTACTTCTTCAGGGGCCTGATCCAAAGCCCATTGAATTAGTTTTCCACTGATGTTACTAAGGCTTTTGGGCAAGGTGTTCAAGAGAGCTGTTATTTCTGCAGGCGGGAGGCTTGCTGGATCGCTCATGTGGCGGCATGTTCCGAGTGAGACCGATATGCATGAGCTCGACAGCTTTCTTTTGAAGAAAAGGATGGTGTCAGCACTGCGGAGGGAGACGCTTTTTCTTCCCCCGACAGACCTGAGGTTTCTGCCCACCCTTGGCTCAGGCAGACGCTGGCAGCCTTGCAGATGAAAAGCAATCAGCTGCAGCATCGCAAAAACGAGAACGTTTGTGTTGCAACGACCAGAGCAGCCCAGGATTTGCGCAACAGGGACCAAGGGAGACAGGAGTGACTTTCCCCTCGTAGCAAGCTTTGAGCAGCAGGGCTGGTGGGGGAATGAAGACAGGCATCGTGTTGCTGAGGGCAGGCACAAGAGTGGGGTGCAGCAGGGCCAGATAGGTGTTAACAGCCCAGCGCCGGTGCGGTGCACCAGCACAGCCTCCTTCCATAGCACAAAGCCTTCTTCATGCGGCTGGTGCTGACACCAACAGAACAGCGCTTTTGCTCCAAGAGTTTATTCTAAGCTTGTTTTTCTTTGGGAAAATAAGAAGCGTTACTATAAGTCATGTCACAGTTTTGCTCCTCTAACTGTGTTGCAGTGGCTTCTGCAGGCATGATCAGAGGTCATGCTCCATCAAATTTGTGACTGATACAGCTGTGCTGGCAAAGATTTGTAATGTAGATCTGGCCTCAGTTTTGAGACTGTACTTAGTTTCCTGTGTGGCACAGAGATATCTTGCCTCCTTTAATGTACAGAGGATAACTTTTTGAGGAAGATTTTCTAGGATTTAGTTGAAAACTGTAAATTATATAGTGCGAAATATTGGGTTTTTTTCTGCTTCTCTTTTCATGTAGGTATGTCGACTCTGAAGAGTGGTAGAAAAAAACATGTAAAGAAGTGGAGGAGGGAATTGCATTTGAAATATTTTGATTTCACTCTTTGATGACTTGAAGGGGTGTGCAGCCCATCAATGCTGAGTGATAAGGTGATCTTTTAAGGTGGGAAGACTGGTGGCAGAATGCCCAGAGGTTGCCAGAGCATTTGTAGGGCAGACTCTCTACTAATGATCTGAAAACTTCAACAGACCTCTGAACCAGCACAAAGAATATTGTCTTCCAAAAAGAGGTGCAAAGGCTGGTGCAACCCTGCAAAACTAGAGTCTTTGCTTAGCTCAGTTGTAGAGGTGTCCTTTGCTTCTCTCTTTTGGCCCCTTTTTAAAGGGCTTTCCTTTAAAATTCCCCTTTAAAATGGCAGTAGTCTCCTCTTTGTCTTTGAGTTATATCCACTTCCTGCAAAAAATAAGTCACTCCTTCTGCCCTTGGTCTGTAGGATCAATGTGGAGATAGTGAGGCTGCAGCTGCCAGTGGAATAGAAGGCATGGAGAGTCACATCTCCTGGTGGCTTTGGTACAGGAGAGAGGAACCGTGGCTTTCAAGAGGACTGAAATTCAGGTTCCCTGATATTATTTTTAACACCATTTGAGTAAAAATTACTTTATCCGGTCACACAGTGGGGGCTGTGTGCATACAGACAAAAACAGTGCTGGGAAATTACTGGAAAAGTGTGGTCTGTCCTGCAGCTCAGAGATCGCTGCATTTGTTGGACAGATGCCATTCACGTGAATTCAGGAACTGGTGTGAGCTGAGGTGGGCTTAATAATTCACTTGTAATGCAGGCAGAGGTGAATATGGTCAGTGTGTCCACAAATACACCATGTGTACATTTACTGCAGTTTTTATGTTCATTTGGGCTGGGAGCGATGCCACAGAAAATATCAGTAGCTTTCTCAGCTACTAAAATCATCTACCACTCTTTAAATTTAAAGAGGAAACTGGTTATTTTCTTTTAAGACTATTTTGGGGCACATACCAACATAAAGTATTGAAATGATGGAATAATACTTACTACTGCTGAAAATATCAAGTGCTGTGTAGATTTACTGTGTCTTCATTTGATGGTGTGGCTGATATTTCACCAACCTGGCATTTTTGAAGAGGTACAGCTATTGTTTCATGCGAAGTTTGCATTCTAAATGCATACTTCTAAATGCATAATTCTAAAGTTTGCATTTCTAATGCATACTTTAGAATTCCTAAAAAAAAAAAAAAAAAATAAATTCCACTTAATAGTTTAGCACCGTATAATATTCCATTTATGTGACTATACCCCACAATAATTGCTACAGGTAAGAAAAATATTCTTCTTACAAATATGAAGGCAGAACATTTTATTAGTGACCTTCTTTTATAAAAAAGGCACGGAAGCAGAGCTGACAGTAAAGCAGTTTTACACCAGCGCTCTGGTTTCGCTTCAGCCCGGCGGCATCTGTAGCGCTCTCTCTAATAAATAGCTCTACCGGGTGACTTTCCAGTAATGTTTCACTTTGAGCTCAGCAATCAATTTTTCTTTTCTGGTGAATGGTTTATTCACTGAAATGTGGTTTGTGAGTTTGGGACAGCCGGTTATAAGCTGCGGAGGGCCACAGTCAAGTGATACTGCATCATTGGAGCTCCCAGGCGGGATTAGGCAGACGTGTGGCAGGATCCAAGGCCTCCAAGTTGTAGCAATTGCTACAACTACAGATTTGACTTGAAGTCACTCAGTATTTTCAACTGAACCCTTAATTTACTCGATAGACTAATAAAATAGAGAACAAGTGGCTTGCCCACCCTCACCCCTGCACATGTGCATGCACCCGCATGCTGCTTTCCATCCTATACCCAAGAGGATGTCACTCCTCCAAAACCAGGGAGGTCCAGGTGAAAGTTCTCTGTCTGGTGAGCCTAAAATCTCAATTTTTCACCGCTCCCATGGGAGGCACCCTTCACAGGAGGCTTTCTCGAGTTACTACGTTATCAGATGTTCCTGGAACAGTTTTCCTCAGTTTGTCTTGTAATTAAGCTCTTGAAAAGCTTCTGCTTTTCATATAATATTTAAATACTGAGGCAGAAAGTGAGAGCTTGGTGCTGGAAAATTCCCACCTAGGATTTGTAACACCTCTCCTTGCTCCTTCTCTTTCTGAATCGCTTTCAAAAGAAGAAAACTGAAGCTCTTTTTAGCAGTCCACTCTGTAGGATGTCAGGAGCTCAAAGGTACAAGACTCACAGCTGGTCATCTGGCAGTGCTGGCTTTGCACTAATTACAGGTAGCTTATGCGTGCCAGCAACAACATTTTACCTTTACAGACCAGAGTTTGCAAAGCCAGAGGAGAACTTGACCCAACTACTGTGCCTGCCAGACTATGGAGGATTAGTCCAGCAGCATCAATATGTTACTTTTTACATATTGCTCAGGAATAGCTTGAGTTTCACATCTTTTGAAAGGACAAGGCCTCTACCTTGGTGCATCTGTGGTCCATGGATCCCACCAGTGTTGGTCAGTTCATGAAATTCAGGGCAGTAATCATCTCCTGAACAGGCCAACTGGATCCACTGAGGTTGCCTGGTACACAAAGCTGCCTCTTTGCTACACGCTTCTGTCCCATTGGACTACAGTTTTGTTATTCTAGAGGCAAAGTTTGATCTAAGAGAAATTACTGTGCAAAACTTGTTGTCCTGGTTTTGCTAGGATAGAGTTAATAGTCAAACTATCACACTTGTATAGTCTTCAATCCTTGTCCATTGCAATGTTTCTGAGTGAGGAATCACCCTGTCTTGCTGCTGCAGCTCCCAGGGCCAGCCCCAGTCACACTGGGATGGCAGGGACCTGCCTGCTGTGTGTCTTTCTTGTCCTGGGAGATCCCAGGCACATGCTGGGGGCTGGCTGCTTTTAGGCAGGTCTCTGCTCGAGCTGAGTACCAGGGATTGCTTCCTGACTTGAGGGCATTTGCGAAGGGGAGAAGGAGCGGGAGGAAGGCTCAGTCTATTTTAACCTGCCTTGCTTGTTTTGTCAGGATGAAATGACTATGAATACAACTATTTGAATTTATGATTTTTTCAACCTACCCTTTTCTGCCCTTGAACATAAATCATGTCCTTTTGCAGGCTCTTGTTTTGCTGCATGAGACAGTCCTGTTGTTTTCGCCTCTCAGAGCGAAGTTGTGTGCTTCATTGTGTCTGCCTTGCTTTTCATGAAGGTAGTCTGGCCTGTATTAACCTTTGCCACGGATGACGAGGATTGCGCATGTTATTTCAGATGAGGTCAATGTCTTCTCTGGCAGCATTCACTCCTGTTTCTGCTGGGCAGGTCTTGCTTGGTGCATCTTTTGATTACATTTGCTTTTTTGTCATTTTTATCATATTGGGAGCTTATGGTCCTCTGGGATCAATATGAGACAAAAGGTCTCTTCTGTATTGTGACTTTTTCTAGCTTCGTATCATCAGCACAAGTCAATGGTACATTTTTTTTCTTTGCTTGTCACACTGAAAACATTAAAAAAACCTGTTCCCTTGAGCCAGATAATTCTCCTTTTAGCACAACCTCTTTGCAAAGTTTCTTATGCATATCATAATTCCTATGCCAGTTTTTGTCATCTTCAGCTTAACTAATAATTTTCCTGGAAAGATATCTTCTGCCCTTTCTTCCCCTGGAAAATGGGTCATCTTGTTGGAGAAAGCAATCAGAGTAGCGTGCCACAATCCATATTGCGTTTTATTCCCATTTCTTCCTCTGCCATTCCCTGTTCCATCTCTCAGATGTGCTCTCCAGCCTTGTGTGCCGTTGAGACTAAACAGATGGGTATGTCATTGCTGGGATCACTTGTTCTCCAGTCTCAGGCAGGATCCTGATCTGCAGGTTTTAATATAAAAATTCTTGTCCATATCCCTGTGGTTGCTTGCACTGCCTCTCTCATAGTTTTGGGATGCAGATTCAAAACTCCTGCTGTCTGGCACATTTTAAACTCTTTGAATTTTGCTCCTCAGATATCTCAGATGTGGTGATTCACATGCCTTGCTCCCTCATGCCCTTACGGAAAAGGAAGGCAAAGCATTCATTTTATTTTGAGGCCATGCTTGGATCTGATGGGTTTCAGCTTTCCATCAAGGAGCTACCTTAGCCTGACTTTGGGGAGTTTTGGCTTTTCCTCTCAGAAACATTTGCTGATCAGTCCTTTTCACTGCTCTGTGGTGGCAGGGCCCTGTGCTCCCTGCCTGCCTATTCCCGGGGTGGGGACTCATCCCCAGAACCCTGAGGGTGTCTCCTCCTGGGATTACCATCCCTCATGGGTTTTGCCCCCTCTTGATTAAAGAAGCAACACCCAACGTGCGGCCTTTGGTGTTGTGTGTTCCTCCCGCAGGGAAGAGCTATCAGCAGGAGCTGTGTCAGGAGATGTGATGTACGAGTTGTGACTAAAACCGGTAAACCCAGATAAACTTAACTGCGGTGCAGATACAACTCTGTGATGGCGTTTGAGTGATCAGGTTCTGTCAGGACGTGCAAGATAAAATCTGAATGCTTAATTTAACTTAGACAGTGCCAAGCTGGTACAGACTAGCTGCGTTTTGCATGAATGTTTTCTTTTTTTCTGCATGCTGGAGAAACGACGAGGGTTTATACTATGGTAATACCAGGCTGAGAAACCTGCTCTGTTGGGGTTGATATCATCACACTAGGTGAAAACAGCAGCCATTTGTTCATATGCTTGCTTACCTGTCCTTCCAGGCTCTGAATAAATAGTAGTTATAATTCCCAGTGTTGGGTTTTGTGAAGCAGGGCTGCCTCTTCACCTGGGACTCGTTTTTGTTTCTTCCGTCGTCTCCAGCAGACCCAGCAGGAGCTCTCAGTGCAGGCTGAAGCCGATAGTCCTACTGGCTGCTGTCTCAAACATCTCCACCTGGCCCTGTCCCACCAGAGCAACCTGGCCATGGTGTCACCGACACATCAGGCTATCAGCTCTCTTATTTTGAAGAAGGGTGGGATGTTTAATGTGTGCTTTCTGCTGGTTAAACCTGCCTTTCCTCCTTGGAGTCACCCAGTGCCCTTTTAAATTGGGGATATGGCCATCTTGGGACTTTGTGCGGTTGATGAGAGTGCTATATTCACGATTCACAGAGAGGAGAAGGAGCTATGGGGAGCCTCCCCGGCTTGCCCAGGGTGCAGAGGAGGCAGGCTGCCAGGCAGGAATCAAGCCCTGCTCTGCAGTGCTGCAGCTGCTGGCCTCTCCATCATCCTAGCCTGGCACACCAGCCCTGGCAATCAACTTCAGTGAAGGCTGAATCTTGTGAGATACTGATTTAAAAGTAGGAGCAAATGGAGAGAGATAGTGGTACCAAAATTTCTGAAAGGCATGCTATAAACTTAAAAGGACATCCTCTGCTTCAATACTTTTCCTTATTATGCTTCCCTGTGGCCTCATCGTGGAAGTTGTTGGTACTTTTACATCTTTCTACTAATTGTATAGCACACTTTACAATGCTGTTGTACCTCAGTGAGCTGCCTCATTCTCCAGCAGAAAGAGGGTGACCAAAATGTGAAAGCAACTCTGATTGTGCATTTGCCCAAGTTTCATTTGCCACCTGGTTTTCTGTAGACCTCTGGAATCCCTCCCCGGTACTTATGTTGGGGTATCTAAAATTAGACACTTGTCTTCATATCTCAAACACCATCTTAATAATCTGTGTGTGGTCTTTGGCATTGCTTGAAAATGAGATTACTTACCTCTGTGCTTAAATGAGGATATACCTGAAATGCTTCATCTCCAATTCCCCCTCCCCCAATTATCTGCCTTAATTTTTTTCCTCACCATTTTAATCCTTCACATCCTGCCTGCAGTGGCTCCCCAGTTACTCAAGCCAAGGGTTTCAATTTTTATTGCCAAAGACCGTGGTACTGGGTGGTTCTTCTGTGCATGCATGGCCTGCCGTGTCCCGCTCCGCTTCTCCTTTCTCCCTCCTCCAGCTGCCCATCCTTGGCTGCACAGTGAGTGCTCTGATGGATCCTTCTGGGGTTCTGTCTCCTGGCCTGAACATTTTCTTGTTACTTCTAAATTTTTTTTTTTTTTTGATGCATTTGGCACATCCTGTCCTCATTGCGTATCAGCAGTTCTCTGTTCATTTGGCACAAGCAGAAAATCCTTTTCAGGCAAAGAGTAATAACAATAATGTATAACCTAAGGATAAATAACCAAACTGCACCTTATTTTTATTTCAGCTGCATTTTGGGCATTCTTTTTCTTTTTTTAAGTAACACATAAATGCACACGTAGTCCTTGTAGCTACCTTTCTCATTCTTGTCCTCCATGAAGGCCCAATGGGCTCCTCCTTCCCTGCAGCTCCCTCGTGGCTTAGCGCTGGCTGCAGCTCCCCAGAGTGGGTTATAAAGCCTCTCCCCTTCCCAGGACGCAGTGTGCAAGCTGCTGTTTGTCTACCCCACAGGCTCCAGGGAGTTGCCCTTGTG
Organism: Antrostomus carolinensis; assembly: GCF_000700745.2. Taxonomy (NCBI): domain Eukaryota; kingdom Metazoa; phylum Chordata; class Aves; order Caprimulgiformes; family Caprimulgidae; genus Antrostomus; species Antrostomus carolinensis. The sequence goes on from NW_010307271.1 coordinate 54,394, forward strand.
GCTTCCCATAGATTTGTTTAGGCCTGATGATCTGAAATTAGAATCCTTTTCCTACTTTGCCCTTTTCTGTAAACGGGTAAAACCTTGCAGATTTCCCTTAGGGAAGAAAGGGGGATTTTCCCACCATTAAAAATAAAGGGAAGGGAAGGAGAAAGACTTAAAAGATGTTCACATACTTGTACAAATGATTAAAAACCAAACAAACCTGCAACCTTGTCAATTATTCACATTCCCTCGTATAAATATAGAAACTCTGAAGAGGGGGCTTTCCCTTGGGCTACCTGCTCTTCTCTTCCATTGATTTATTACCAAGGCCTCACAGTGCTTTATAAGTGCCATGCTTCTGGTTTTGTTTTCTTTCAATCTGATTTGGGGATGGTTGACCGTCAGCTACATGGAGGTTTTAGGTCTCCTGGCAGACCTTTTTCCCTCCCTCTTTTTGCCTTTTCTTCCCTCCCTTAGAAATTCTTATAGGTGTGGTGCTGCAGCTGGAGGAACAAGGCTTCCCACATCTTTCCTTTATGAGTTCTCCACAAAGAGAACGTGGGTTTATTTTTCTTTCCCCTCCCCTTCATCTGGAGTGATCATCCAGCATTGTTCTCCTAACTGTGACAGACATGAAGGCTGCGTGTTAGTGAGAAGGTTGCAAAGAGGTTTTGCAATTGCAGCTCTGCTGGCCAGTTCTTGTGGATGTGCGGATGGTCTCCCCAACCTTGCCTGGATGGTTGTTGTCATCAGACTCCAGTTTCAGGAGCAGCTATTCTCTCTGACAGGTAATATACGCTGTGGTTGGTTTATTTTTTTTTTTTTTCCCCACAAACAAAAGGCTTCTATGACGTTTTATATAGTCAAACAGCTTCTGCAATCCACCAGAGTTGGTCTTGGAGCTCACTGTCGTACGTAGTTTCAGTGACTACATCAAGAACGGGGTAGCTTGGAGCATTTCTGAGTTATATTTATGAATCTGTGCGTGCACCCAGCCCTGTCACATAAAGCCCTCTCAGACAAAGATCTAGGCACAGAGCAGCCTCTCTCCTTCCTTCCATCCACCTCTCCACCCATCCATCCATCTCCTGTGAGTTGGATTATTTCATTTTGTGGAGGGCAGCCCAGGGGTATGGGATGAAGACAGCCAGAGTTGTCAGGGCCCCAGGACCCTGGAGCATACTAGATAGAGCATTTACCTTCTTCCCAGGGGAGGTGATTTGATAGATTGATTTCAGCAGCAATTCATATTAAGCAGGGGTAATAAAGGCTAACAAAATGTGGCCTCCAGTTACAAATAAAGGGCCTGATTCTCAATTTCAGGAGACAGGATCGAACACTGGAGTTACAATGGCATGGAACTGAGATCGTGGGTGGGGAATACAGCCCAGAGCCACTGATTAATATTAAATAGTTTCTGTATGAAATGACGATTGCTTTTTGTCTATGTATATACACACTAATGACTTATGTTAGAATTACTGAGGGCTTCTCAAAGCTGGGTAGAGATTTGCTTAATGACCAACTGATCTCACATCTGCAGTTGCATTTGGAATCTGACAAAAACAATGCATCGTAAAATCAAAAAGTAAAAACAGAACTGAAAGAGAGCTGTTGTCCTTCTACCCAGCTTTTCATGTTCAATGGACAAGGGGATGTACTTGCATACTAGCTGGAAAGGAAGGGTTCTGCTTTGAAAAGGCAGCTTTTAGAAAACTACAGCTTCCATATTTTTTGTCTATTACTGTTCACGTCAAGTGTCTGCAAGCAAAAAGAAAACAGGTGTGCTGGTTTTTTCCTAATCTCTTGGCATTGCAAACTGCTCCCAGCATGTAAAAGTCAAATCTCTCTTTGCTGTACCTAGAATCACAGGTAGCAGATGTGATGAATAACAAGGTGTTCCTTTAATATATTCTGCTTCCCTACTATGCATTCGTTTAATCCATTTACGGTGGTTTGCTGCGAGCTTCCTCAGTTTGGATTGACTTAAGTTGCTGTGTGATGAGCCCTGTGGGAACTCTTTGGCCTGATTTTTCAAGGCACTGTTTTGTGGCTATGAAATAAATACAGCTGTGCTACTTCCAGATCTTCAAAGAACAAGAGGAGTTGCACTGACATAGGTAGACACTGGCATACATGCATGCATACATGCATCATAGATGTATATATATGTGTGTGTGTGTCTGCATGCATGTTTGCAGGAGTCAGCTGTAAGACTGAATATTTTGTGTGGAGCATGGAAGTTTGAAAATCTTTATTTGATGTTTCTTTTTTAATGAGATGAACTGTTCCATGTGTGAATGTTTACAACTGTCTGTCTACCTTGAGAACAGTTACTGGTGAGTTACCAGCAATCTGAATGCGTGATCAGCTTCCCCCTTGGTCAGGCACCTCTGACAGAGCAAGGGTCCATAGGAGCAAATGCATCCTGTGTGGGGAAGAGCTCTGTGCTGGGAAGCAAGCCATGGGGCTGTGCTTGTGTTTGCTTCTGCCTTCCCTCCTGATGGAGGAGCATGGGCATCCCCTTTTGCCAAGAAGGGAAGTCCTTGTCTGAGGCCGCTTCAGGACTGCAGACCTCCAGAATTTCTGCTGTGAGGTGAACCAGGAAGCATAAAGCTGAGGACTGTTCCAGTGCAGACAAATGGCAGACAGAGACAAGTATGAAAAACTGATGTTCCTGAAAAGTATAACATGGGTTCATTAGTGAAAGGCTCTCCAAGTTGTAAAAGTTAATAGGAACAAAGCTTTTCAGGAGAGAATCTGTGGGTAACGATAAATCCTTCTGTTCTGGAGGAACTGTGCATGCATGGTACTCATCTGTTTGTGGCAAAGGATATTGCCAGCCCTTCAGATTTACTGGGGTGTAGTGAGGATTTGGATAGTGTAGTATCCAGACGTAAACATCCATTTTGGATCCTCCCACCTTTTTAACAAATGAGTGCAAGAAGAGAATGATTTTTGTTGGAGGAGCACAGATGGTGTGTAGACTGGGCAGCATTGTTGTTGGTTTCTCACAGAAGTGACCAGAGTTCATTTCAGCCTGGAACAGATTTTTCTGAGTTACAAACTCCTCAAAAGCCACTTCAGGATAGAAAATTTGATAAAGTGCTTGTCTGCATCTGTTTTTTTCTTCTTTTCGACAAGTTTTCTGGGGCAGCAGTAGGCAGATCTGCAAAAAGATGGTTGCAATTCCATTTTCTTTGGAGGTGAGGAATACACATCGCAGGGCTGCTCGTTGTGTGGTGGATGCAGGTGGGAAGCCTCTTGCCTGTAGGACCTTGCTTGTCAGCAAGATTCCCGTCTTGCAAATTATTGGCAGCTGGCATGGTAATGAGTCCATTTCAATATAAATGAGCTTTATTTTATTAATTTCTGCCAGCTCCTGAGCAATTCATGAACTGCTTTTCAGATCTCAACCAACAGCTTGGGGGAAGAGGGGGAGGTGGAGAGCGGAGAGGGGAACATGAAGGAGGAGAAAGAAAATCAAAATGTTTTTAATTTAGAAAGGAGCCGGTGACTCTCATTTCTTTTGAGAATCCAGCCAAGAGTGAGGATCACAATTTCTCCACCAAGCAACTCCAATAACATGAAGGGCATCAGTAATCTCTTCCGAGGTTTTTGTTCCTTGAGACTTTTGGAAAAGTTTATGACTCTCAAAAGTCTGCATGCAGTGTTGATGTTTGGCTGGGAGAAGGGGGAGTTGGGTGGCTTGAGAGCTGGCTTGGGCAGTGCACTCAGCCCTCCAGTGAGTTTGTGGTTCTTGGTATCTCACAGCACTAGACCTTGAGCTGGTGTACTTGCAAGGGAGCTTGCCCAGTGGTATCAGGCCAAGAAAGGGCTGGGATTTGGTACCTACACGAATGCACGCATGCATGTAACTTGAGGACTATTCTTATGACTTGTCTTAGGTTTAAATAAGCGCAGACTGGTCTCTCATATCCGTGCCTTAGTGAATGCAATTAACCCAACAATCCTTTCACAGCGCACAAAAATGCATGTAAATGCTCTGCCCTACATGTCTGATTCGCCCTTGAAAAATGTTAATGAAATCCCTGCTTGGATAACTGCCCTTTTCGTAAATTAGACAGTCTGCACAGAGAAATCTCCTTTGAGGTCTTCCAGTTTCAGGCCTGTTCCCTGGGCAGCTGGGTTCCCCCTTGCTGCCAGAAGTCAAACCCTGGTTTGCTGGAAGGTGCCTTTCTTGGTGGTCGTTTTCAGATGCAGGCATGTTTTTGGACCTGAGGTTTTCCAGCCCTGCCTGAGACAGACTGTCCTCAGCAGGAGGATGTTAATGTCCATTTTTATTGTGCAGAGTGGCGGGAAGAGGAACTCTTTACATTCTGTAGCTTGGGCTGACAGTGCTTGACTGGGTTTTTCATTTATTCTGCCATCATCAGATGTCATCATTCGAATTTAAGCACAGCATTTGCATGCTGTATTGCACAGTGTTTCTTAGGTAAGTGTTGAAAACAGGACCTGGCAGAAGACGTCCTCCTGTATAGCCGTTCCTGCTAACCCTTTGTCTGATTTTTTTTCTTCTCCTCCCCTCTTTCTCCCCAGGTTTTTGGCATTTAGTCATAGACTCTGATGTGAGAGTAATGGAGTTGCTGAGTGGCAGGTGCTGACAGCTTCTGCAGTCCCAGTAACTGTTCATTTTGGTATCATTTGCAATTCTATACCTCTAAATGCCACAGCTCTCTTGGGGAAGGTTGCGCTGGATACCAGTACTGCCTCCGAAGGTACATGTGTGTCCATATATTTTTCTTTAGGAGTTTGCTGGGAGGGGAAAAAATGGATAAGCAGTTTATGGTTACACTTGTTTAGCAATACAAAAGCATTTGAATGGCTGTCAAGCAGCTACTGATGACATCCCTTCCTCCCTTGCTCCTCCTCTTATTTGAATTGCCTGCAGGACCTTTTTGGAGTCCATCCCCTGCTTTAACATATGCAAGAGTGGCTTACAAAAAAGAAATGGCTGGTTAAAAGGTTCTGATTTGAAAACAATTAAATATGCTGCTGGAGTTTCCAAGAAACCCAAAGGCTTACTGTGGAATTTCAGCCTCTTTCTTGCCCTTTTGAAAAAGCACATTTTAATTACAGTAAAATGTGTATGTTCACACTAGGTTATTAGTCTTGTACATTTTTCTGTGTGGTTCTTGTGAGTTCAGTAAAAATCTTTATTGTTGGCTGGCAGATTTTAGCAAAAGTTTATTTCTGTAGGCTCATTGCTTGCTGTGGATTTAATCATTGTTCTGGTTCTCGCAGCCTTCAAGCTCCACTCCAGGAGAAAAATACAGATTTGTCACCAGGGCCTCCCACTAGAATCTAATTTTAAATTTGCAATCTGTTGTCTTGCGAGGTGCTTCAAATTTGGTTGGAAAGCTAATATATTTCAGATTTTCTGCTGGAATCTAACAGCCCAGCTTTTTGCAAGTTTAAGAGTTATTAACTTAGGTTTAATTGAAATTAGTATTTTGGTTTCGTAATTATTTAGAGAAATATTTAATATCGGGGTAAGGGAAGAGAAAGGAAAATTACTGTTTTCAAAGAAAATTATATTATTTAAGGGGGCTATAATCAGTGGTCATCTAGAATGTGATTGTCTTTATGTGTAACCATTTCATAGAAGACTCATCTAGCAAAAACTCAGCAGTTCAGCTAGAGGTCAGTCTGCTTGTCAAGGATAACTGATGTAGGGAACACTGTGGGGTTTTTTTTTCCAAAGCTTTCCTGCAGAATTTGTGTTCTCCCTGCTGATATCCTAATGTTGATATCAATCTTAAGTTTTAGGTTTTCTTTAAAAAAAAAAACAACCCACAACTCAAACCCCTGTACTGTCTCTTGACATGCCAGCTGGCTAAAAGGTGACTGTCCTGGCCCCTTGAAGGCTTCCACAATTTCGACATTTTCCCTGCTGTGAACCAGGAAGGAGCAGATCTTCTGGGAGAGAGAGCCTGTTCCCATGTGGAAGAACAAGTTGCCACCTCTGGTTTGCCTGACTTGGGCTGCAGATACAAATCTTGATCTTCTGTGTCTTTGGCAAGCTACTGAGTCACCGAGCTGATGCCTCTTCCAGAGGACGTGCCTATCTCCTTGCTTCAGTTTTCGAATCTCTCCCTCTTGGAGCAGAGGAGCCTTTTGTCAAAAGCAGTCTATTCCCACGAAAAGTTTGGGTTTTGATGAATCAACATTTTCTGCTGAAAAATTTCCGACTAGTTCTGCTTGCAGTGCATGGTCTGTGTGTGCTAATCTCTGCTAGCTTCGGAGAATAATTCAGAACAGATTTTTGACATGTAGCAATCCTCGGTTGAGCGCGACAGACCTGTTTAAAGCATCAAGATGTGTCACACTTGATTTATGTTGTATCCTGGTGATACTTTGATAGGTCTTTAGTGGTCACCTTTGGATTTGGCGGGTGAGCTAACAAGGGGAGCCTTTGTCCTACCAGCATTTGTGTGCAACTCCCATTAACATTACTCATTTTCTTAATTTGATACAGATTTTTTTCATTGAGTGTGCTAAATTCAGTTAAGCCGTAGACAGGCAGCATCTGGCAGTTGTAGCTGGAGCAGTTTAAGACGTTTCTGCCCCAGGCTGTCTGCTACTGCCCCTGGGAGGGGAGAGGTTGGGGCTCCCCTCCCCTGCTCAGCACCCGCTCCTGCTAGCTGAGGACACCGGCATCTGCTTCAGTGCGAATTCACGTTTCAGGGCTGCTTTTCCACATCTGCTGGAGCTGATCTAACAGTTCTCTGCTGCCAAAAAATGGGGAGGTGCTGCTCGCTGTCTCCTACCCCTGGTTCTCATGTTGCCCTCCAACTGTGCTGCCCCATCCCTGTCCCGCTGTGTCCCAAGATGGGCAGCCTTGTGCTGTCTCTGGCACGTGCCAGTTCAACTCACTGTCTCTGCAAAAATAAACTAATAAAGGTTTTTGGGTTTTTTTCCTGGTTTTATTTTCTGCTGTTTTGGTGGACTTGGCTGCATGAGCAGCTGAATTTGGTTTAGGGTAACTGGTAGAAATGCTCAGCCAGGAATATAGAGGGGAGGCAAAAACGGGGATGAGAAGGTAGGATGAGGGTCCCTTCCAGGGGGAGCCATTGGTCTCAGGCGCCCCACAAACAGTCACCCTCAGCTTGACCATCCCCACCTGAGGCAGGCTCAGCTCGTTGTATCCTACCTCTCTCAGGGGAGATGGCCTCTGCTGGGAGACAGTGGCAAACTGAGGGGATGGCACTCTCTTGCATGGCTGCAGCTGGATGTGCTGCACCATGTCTGCCTGCAGCCCCCTTGCACCCACCGCACAGCAGTCCTGCAAACCTGCAAGCTAATGCTGGGGAAATCAGTGGGATTGGGGTAAGGCCTCTTCTCTTCCTGACTGCAGGAGCCGGCGTGCGGTAGTTGCTGGGATAGATAGCCGTCTGCGGGATTTGCAAACACATCCTCACCTAAAGCGCCAATCCACAGAATTTAAAAGGGACAGCTCTTTGCTTTGAAGTCTGACACTTCTTGCCAGTATCTAGCAGATACTTCTCATTGTGTGAAATCACTCAGTAAACATAAACTCCATCTGGGGAGAAGAGCCTTTCCTCCTTCCATGAGAGTGTTTCTAGTGGTGTTATTTCCTCACGGGATGCAGCCTGAGCTGCTGCTCTTTTCCTTGCCAAGTCATTTGTGGTTCTGTTACTTTTTGACTGAATGAAATTTTGCCTGGTGAGCATGGAGACTACGTCGAGGTGGTGGCACAGGGCTGCTTGCCGTAGCCACGCTGCCCAGCGTTCTCATCAGCAAGTGTGCCTCGCTGTCTGGTGTGTGGAGGACATTCCTGCCCTTTGGCAGCTCTGTTTCTGAAGGTAAAGAGCCACTCTTCAATCATTCAGGGTTTCAAGACTTTTAAAACTGCTCTTTCTCCTTACATAAGATACCCAAGTGATGGCTGCATGGCTGGAGACTGGCGGTAAATGGCTGCATGCTCTGAGGGGCTTTGCAGCCGGTGGAAACCCTGTGGAATGAACGTGTGGTTAGCAAGAACCTCCGAATCAAAGTGGCTAAAAGCATTACCCCGAGAGGGCTTTCTTTTGCAAGATGGGGAGTGTTGAGGTCCGGCTTTAGACATCAGTGTGGAAGACAAAATGCAGGTTTTGTGCTTTAAAATGGTTTCGAAGCAAAAGCTAGCTGACATTTGTTTTTCCGTATCAAAGGGCTCTAGCTTTTAAGGAATAATAAACCCTGCCTAGAGATTTATAATGCTGTCATTTTTTTTTTTTTAGATTAAAACCTGCTCTCTTTTCAGTGCATTTATTTTTCTAAATGATGCATGATAACCAAGTCTCATGACAGGCAAAGGGAGTTCAGCCCTTAGTTTAAGCAGACATAGGGTATTTCCTGGTATAGTTTACTTCACATGTGATTGTATTTATTTTAGATACAGAAATGTCTAGATATTTATGGAGGTGCCTGTTGTTCCAGCGCTGAACAGATTTTTAGCTTCAGACACAACCTACTTAGCTGAGTAGAAGAGTAGAGAGGTGCAGTCCTCTGACTGTGGTCAGAGGTATCACTGCAGAAGTTCAGTTCTACTGTACGTGCCCAGGGCAGCCTGTGGCAGAAGTGCTGTGCCTGCATTTAACACAATCACTTCCCGTTTTATATGTCATTTATGTAGGGCTAATTCAGTTCTGTACAGCAGCAACAGTGTGTATTTAGACAGTGAGGGAAAATACACGATTGCATTAATCCTGCCAGCATCTGGCTCAAGACCCATCTGCACATACTGTTAAAGGAGAGGAAATTGCCCCAAGAAATTAAAAACTCCAGATTATTTTACTGTCAGGGCAGCTTTTTTTTTTTTTTTTTTTTTTAACAAAGACTAATAGAAATACCTCAAAATTAACAAGTTTTGTCTTGGAATTTCTGTTTGAGATTTATGGACTATTTCTCTAGATATAATTGTATTGTGTGTAATTCTGAACCTCCTATTTAATTTTGAATGGCCACATACTTTAACATTTGCTTTTCTTGTTCTTCTTGATCTTTGACCAGAAGGATCCAAATCCTACTGATAAAATATTTCTGACATTTGTTGAGTGAGATCACAGACCTCAAAGTGTTTTCCAAGATTTAATCCAGATCATCACTCTCATCTCCTGGATGGGAAACCTGTTTCACTGCAGGATGTCTGCCACTGAATAATGCAGGAGGCTAGGTACAGAGATGGGGACAGAAACCCAGTCCCTGCGTTCCAGCTCAGTTTTCTCTTTGTTAGATCAAAGCACTTAGATCTAGCTATCTTCTTCAGAGTGAGTAGGAAGGAAAGGTTATTTTTGTATAGTCTGAATCACTCATGCTAATTTATTTTTCATAATATGGCTTTCTTATGTGGGGCTCTCTGTACCTGCTTAATGTTGCACTGTTTTTTGTTCCCGAAATCAAACCTATCATTAGCTCACTGCCGAACAGTTGAATTTGTACTTTGCTATTTGGTGCTTCAATTTGCAGTTCCTAGCAAAAAATGCGATATCTCAGATAAAGCCATATATCCATCTACTTTTTGGTGTCTTGTTAAATGCAGGTAAAGAATAGCTGTTGATTTTTTTTAATTTGTAGTCTTAGCTGGAATTGCAAAGGATTCACTAGGAGTCAAGTGAATGTGTGCAGAGCTGTGATTGCCAGCAGACTTTGGTGGTAAACTGGTTCCACTTCACACCAAGCTTCAAAGTTCACTCCTTCCCTCTTCTACACTCTTCATTTACACCAGCATAGCTATTGTCTGGCCTTTTATCTGGCTTTTTATCTGACTTTTACCTACATATTGATTTAACTGAGTTGTAGTTACAAGTTTGCTGGTGTGGTTGCTGCCTCCCTTAATTAATTCTGTGGGAGTAGTTGCTGCTGTTAAAGCAGCAACACCCTGTGAGACCCAGGGGAAGCTGTGGTATAGGTTTTGCAACAGGTTCCTTTTAAAAAAAGAAAAAAAGCTCTTTTGGGAGTGTTGGGGCATCTGTGTGTCTTCTTGCCTACGTATTTGGTTGCCTCCTTTAACAGTCCCGGCTCTCTCCCCCTGCAGACTGTGACGCCATGGGAAACGCAGAGAGCCAGAGCGTGGAGCATGCCTTCTATGGAGACAAGCACGCCAGCCTGGGCCGCAAGCACACTTCCCGCTCGCTTCGCCTCTCCAATAAAGCCTCTCGCCGGACGCGGCACGCTTCTTCTGGAAAAACTATCCACCGCAACTCAGAAGTGAGCACCCGCTCCAGCAGCACCCCCAGCATCCCCCAGTCCCTGGCGGAGAACGGCCTGGAGCCTTTTGCCCAGGAGGCCAACCTAGAGGACTTTGGAAGCCCCATCTGGGTGGACCGCGTGGACATGGGCCTGCGGCCCGTTTCCTACCACACCGACTCCTCCGTCACCCCCAGCGTGGACAGCAGCACTGTCCTCACGGCCGCCTCTGTCCAGAGCATGCCAGACTCGGAGGAGAGCAGGCTCTATGGGGACGAGCCACCATTCCTGGCAGAGGGTGATGGGAGATCACATCGATACGCGGCCAATGGGACAAACTTCATGGAGACGGCCAGCTTCAAGAAGAAGCGCTCCAAATCGGCTGACATCTGGCGTGAGGACAGCCTGGAGTTTTCACTTTCTGACCTCAGCCAGGAGCATTTAACGAGCAATGAGGAAATCCTGGGCTTGGCCGAGGAGAAGGATACCGAGGCCCCCCGGGGGACGGAGGCCAGTGGCAGCCCCCCGCCACCGGGCCCCCGCCCGCGGGGCCGCGACTTGTATTCCCCCAAAACCCCGAGCGCTACCGTCAACGGTGGCCCGCGAAATGCCTTTGGAGGGTACTGTCGGAATTTAGTGCCCGACATCCCAGATATCGGGAGCCATAAGATGGCATCGGTTACTGCTGAGGATGCGCCTTCCTACAGTAATTACAATACACTGCCCTGCAGGAAATCCCACTGCCTTTCCGAAGGGGCCACCAACCCACAAATTAGCCATAGTAACAGCATGCAAGGCAGGAGGGCAAAAACTACTCAGGTAAGGCAGTTTTCCTCTTTGTAAAACAGAAGCATGTGGCATTTGCTAAGCTGTGTCTGTAGATAATGATATTCCAGGTTCTTCCAGGCTCTGTTTTCATTCAACACCCCCTTTCCGAGAAAAGGGCTGTATCCAGGAGGGAGCTGAACTAACCGGTCTCCACAGCTGGCTTGATCCCATCACTGCTCCCTTCCTTATCTACAATTCTCTTTGGGCCTTTTCCACTCTTCAGTGCCTCTGGAAAAGATAAATCAGCGTTTGCCAGCTAAAGATTTTCCTGCATGTTTTGCAGTGCTGACGGTGCCTTTTTTGCTAGGGTAGCTGCCAAAACTGATCACTCCACTCTGGGAGCTCTCACACATTGGTTGTGTCCCCCTTCTCTGCCCTCCTTGCCCCGTTGCCCTTCCTTGTCTGCAGATGTGCAAGCAGTTCTCAGCTCTTGGGGCTGGAAGCAAAGGAGAAACCTGTGAGTGTTTCCCATCCATCATAAACACTTGCTGGGCTAAAATTTCACTCTTCCAATTAGCCGACCTTCACATTTTTGCAAAACATCACCCAGAAACAGTGCTGTCCCCTCACAGGAGACTGCCAGTCCTGCAAGCTGCGGTGCTCACCCACCGTAAACTGAAAATTTACAGGTGGATGTGGATGTATGGAGAAGATGCTGCTTCTCTTAGCCAGGGAGGACATCATACCCTTCATCCTTCATCCTTTTAACAGACAGCACAGAGCCAAGATGAGCTTTTCTGTCTGGTGTTCCTCCTGTGCTCCAAACACCAGCCCTGTGACCTTTGCTTTGATGGCTGCTGTTGAGTCTTTATTATGCTTTGCCCTGCTGTTCTTGGCCATGTGCAGCCTGATGGAGTTACACAGCACTGCCTTGGGCTGCAAACAGCAATTCTGCTTGCAGCAGGTGTCAGTCTACTCTTAGAGGAGGGGAAAAGGAGCTACAAATCCTGCCCACCTGTACAAGGCACGTGTGGCATACATGTTGTGGGCATATTGTGCTTAGTTTAAGTTCATTTGGCTGGCTTGCCAGACCTTCTCAGAGCAGCGGTCCAGGTGCCTAATAGAAGAGGCTGGCTGTGGTGTTTTTTACATGCACCATTTTCTAGCTGTGGGCAGCAGCTCAGAACCATGGCCGGGGGACACAGACAGAACGGTCTGATGGTGTAGGTCAGAGCTGTGCACCAGATTGCATGCTTCAGCGGCTCCCCTCATTTTATTGCATGGTTTCTCCTACATCTGCCATGCGGTGCACACACACCACGCCGCGTGACCCAGAAAAGGAAAAAAAAGGTGGCACGTTGCATCAAGGTTGGAGGCCAGCAGGCTCGTGTCCTGCTGCTGGGATGAGCTGTTGGCAGGACACCAACGTTAGAGATAGGAGGCTGGGCAGCGTGACTCAGGCAGGTTGCAGCAGGCTGCAGAGGCAGAGGGCTGTTGGAGGGCGAGAGGAGCATGTCCCCCAGTGTCAGCTGGCACTGACTTGTGAGAGCTGATGGGAAGGGGTTGCTGAGTGACTTACCGGCTGTGCTTGATCTGTGGAGATATGCTGCTTCTAAATATAAAAATGACATGCTAAAACAGATGCTGCAGCGGCCCACAACCGCAGCTTTGTACTTCAAAATCAGCTCTTTATTTTTGGAGGGATTTTTATAGTGCGAGTGCAGAAACCCTTTGGTGCTCCGTCAAGGCGGTGCAGGATAAAAAGCAAGAGAACAACAACAACAGCCACCAAAAAAAGGATGTTATTTGTCAGCCTTGAACTTAACAGCTTTCATGAAGATTGTTAGGTGCAACTGCTGCCTCCAGCCCTCTTTCAAGTGTATTTAAGAAAAAGAGAGCAGTGTCGCTGGTGAACGGTGAAGCATTTGTTTTTCTTCTTGGTGCCTACCTTGGCATTAAGAAGATTCTTCTGAGACACTTAGTGAAAGTCACAAATTTGCGTAGCATTTTGCGAGGCCTCAGCCCTACCCAGGGAAATCACTTTGTGGGGCTGGTTTCACTAGATCTATCTCCTGAGCTTGGAGACGGTGGCTATAAGGAGTCTCAGCAGTGTTTATTACCATGTATAAATTCAACAGAATGAAAGCTTTGGAAAGGTTAAAATTTCTTCCAAGTCTTTAATCCTGGCAGCATAGAGTCAGTACAAGATACTTGTCAGCAATGAAGTCACGTTAGCCCAAGCCTACCTTTAGCGAGCTTAGGGAAATGACTCTCATTATGTGTTTGATAGAGCAAAAAGGAAGTCCAAATTTGCACACCAAGTAAAAGGACTAGTTCCTTGGTGAACTTGATTAGGTGGCTTTGGATAGAGTGAGAGGAGGGAAACTACCAACCTGTCTCCCTACCAGGTCCCTAGTCCCACAGTATCTCAGCACTTTTCTCATCTTTACTCGACACTCCTGGTGTGAAGTAGAGCATGATGGTTACCCTACCCGAGATGGTGGCAGCTGAGATGTAGAGCTGATGGCCTTACTGCTTTGCTGTTAATCTGCTCCTTGGCACTGTGTTGGCCTGTGCCAGCCAGTACTTGGTCACAGTTTGGGGAATTTTGTTTCTCTCTGCCCTTCCCAGTCTTTCAACACTTTCTCAATGGGCTTCACACTCTTAATGACTATCTTGAGCATTGCACCAGAGCCTGCCATATGTGTCCTCATGCTGTAAAACATTTTGTGCTATAAAAACAATTGAGTGGACTGAGGCAAAACTGTCTTTTTTTTCCCCAGCCTTTTGAACTGCCTCCTCCCATCCTGATCCCACAAAATAATAATTATATCTTAGGGCCACTGGGGCACCATGCAAAGGTGACCCAGGGCCAAGTGTAATATGGTGTTGGACTCAGCTTTCCCTCTTGACCTCCAGGCCAGTGACCTGTCACTGTCCTTGTGTTATTTAATAGTGCAGAGGTAACTCCCTTGTTCAGAGTCACCTAATTGAGCCTCATAGCCAGGAGTGAGGTTTCTGCCCAGATCACTGTTTTTCATCCTTACAAGAATTTGGGTTTGTATTTGCCAGTGGGGTTTTTTTTCCAGTTTTTGGAAAGTCATAGCTGGGCTATTTGCGTGATTTTATTGATGCAATTATATTCAGTGTGCACAAGCGAATAATATTCACAGGGTGGCTTTGGGGCACCCACGCAGCAGTTCTGCTTTTTGTAACGTTTTAACATTAAGGGCTCAGATCTGCTGAAGCGAGACTTCCCGGAGAGCTCTGCTGGGATCCCGTTTGGCTTTTGGAGCTCATGTGGTGTAGGTGGGAAAAGCTTAATTGGCTGACATTTTCACCCATTTCTGCTTGAAGGGAAACAAGCTCCGGTTGGATAGAGCTTCTTATGGCTATGGGTTGTGAGATCCCCAAGAGCCTTCAACCTGCTTGTTGGGATCCAGATTTTGTGAAATGGAGGGCCATTGTGTCCTGCTTGCAGCTAAACATCTGCCTGCAGGAGACTCCCTCCTCCTCCTCCAGGTGGATGTTCAGAGACAAATGCTCCCCAAACCTCATGTTCCCCAGCTGTTAAGAGCCCTAATTGAAGCCTCAGGAGGGGAATTAGGGGATGGAAACCCTGAGATATGGTTTTGTGCCACTTCCAAGCCTGTCTAGCCACATCCTTATTCCATGTTCTCCCTCTCTGAGTAATTTCTGACTGCTCTTTCCTCTAGACCACCAAATGGGGAGTACAGCCTCATGTGAGGCGTGAACCTCTTTTTGATATTTCAACCTCTGCTACAAGGGCAGTCGAGTGAGGACATCCTGCATGTACAGAAGTTCTGGTCATGCGGCAAAATCTGCTTGCCAGGCCATGGTGCCAACAGCGTGTCTGTTCATGAGTGTCTGCTGCGGATCGGCATGAGCCAGCTCTACCTGCTGCTGCCTCTGGCCCTGAAGGTCTTGCTGCTCCCCATCTGGTTTTCATGATGGTCAAGGTGGTGATGGCAGTGGCCACAGAAGCCAGAGACCTCCATGGGCTCCCAGTGCTGGTATTTGCTTTGTGGGGATGATGAGGAGTAGTTCCCAGTAGATGTGAAGCTATGGGTGAACTGTCTTTTCTAAGGGAGTGATGGTGTTTTACAAGCAGTATTTAGAGCATGGTGTGACTCCTGTGTGCAGTAAAATCCAAGGAGACATAGTGGCCAAAGCATTTCTTCATGGTCAACCACTTGCATACAGGAAGAGTGGCTCGTTCCTCTCTAAGCTTTATAGCCCAATTTGTGATTTACTCCAGAAAGCTCAGTTCCAGTGGTAGCATTACAATGGTGCCAGGTTTTTCACATAACTTTTGAGAAGGAGCAGCAAGATGTCCCTCAACTCTGCAGGGAAAGCAAAGTTTTTAACTGTGTCCGGTCCAGTGCTTGTTGTGAAACTGAACAGGGGGAGAGTGAACAAACTTCCTGCCCAACTGACTTGGAAGCTGCACCTCCTTCAGCGCCAGCCCCAGACTCTGTCCTTGGCCTGTTAAATCCCCTTTTGTCCAATTTTCAAGTTTATTACTATTTTTGGGCCTCTGTAGGTAGCCTGAAAGAATTTGGGATCTCAAGCCTTAAAAAAAAAAATCCTATATAAAAAAATCTTGAAAAAAAATCCTAGATAAAAAAATTTTGCAGAATATGCAGAAGATGAAACCAAGGCTTTTGTGGGAATTAGATCAGGACATACAGAGAAACCAGTATAAAATTAGAATATCTTTCCAGTCAATATTATTTTTTTACCATCTCAGGGAATTTTGTAACAGGTTATAGTGTTTCATTATGCTCTGTAGGATGGCTAAACTCCAGAGAGCTGATTCTTGTTTTTAAGTTCTGTAAAACTTTTTCACAAATGATTTTGTGCCATAGAAGATATAACCTCAAAATGTAGAAGGACCACACTGGGTCAGTCACATGAAAGCACCATCCATCCCCGCACCTTGTTCCTCACATACCAAGTTCTCAGAAAAAGAAAGAAAAAATGAAACTGGGAGAGTACAGGGTGAACTTTCATTTAGGGCATTCTTCCTGATCCTAGAAGATTAGCAATTTGAGTCTTCCTGAGTGAGGAATGCAGCCAAGACTGTCGGGTTGACCTGTCCCGGATGAATTCTCTTTTCTGAAATAATTTTCTGGCTTCCACTGCATCCTGTTCACTCTCTGCATAACACTTGTGACCTTACAGCCCGCCCTCAGTCATCACTTTTCCAGGCAGAGTATCTTCAGCAGCTGAAGCTCTGCTCCTATTAAAGTAATTCTGTACATCTCAGTCTGTAGTCTGCCAAACATAGCTATTTTCAACCTAAGTATGATTCTTATCCATATTGACCTTTAATCTTAGTCATTTGACTCCAGATGGAATTGAGGAAAGAAATAAAGACAAAGTCCTGTATCACTAAATTATAGTTACTGACACATAGTTTAGTAAGTGCCTAAAAGATGTTGCTGGGTTTCAGCTGTAGCGTGCATCTGACTGATTCAAGCCCCTGTTCATGCAGTCCCGTAGTGCCTTTCAGACAGAGGTTGTTCCCAAGGTCTCACGTATAGTCTGAGCCATGCTCCAGATGTCCAAAAGCAGGAGATCCTTGAGTCAGACTGTTTGGCTTGGGTGACTCAAGGGGCTGAATGACCCCCAAGAGCACTGATCAGCCAGTCACTTTGCTGAGCCTCCAGGCAAACAACCCTATTAAAACCAAACATCTGTTTTCAGCTACTAGCCACGGGGCACCAAACTAAAGGAAGGGGTGGAAATGGGCTTGGGGGGGAAGGGGTAACCACTCATTTTTGTGGCAGCTCAAGCTTGCACCAGTGTAAAATGCTTTTGAATCCACATCTTGGGTCCTGCTGGCTGCAGATCCTGCTGGTGTGGAAGCTCTCCATGGCTCTGAATGACCAGAACCATTTAATGGCTAGACCAAATGAGCTGTCTATAGCCTGGCTAACTGGAAGTGGATTCAGTGTGAGCCTGGAGGAAAGCTTCAGTGTTTTGGTCTTTGCTGGCAAATATTTTGATAGTCTTTCTAAGATCTTAATTTGTTTTTCTTCCTTCACTCTCGGTCTGAAGCCAACAGAAAGCAAATCAGCAGTTCTGATAATCTGATCTAGCTCCATCAGGCATGTTTTTTTTAAACAGTACGACTTCGTAATTTATACATCTGAAGGGCTTGTACCATTGGCAATAGTTGTATTCTCTGTAAAGCTATATAAACTGCATTTTTTTATTTTCAAGTACTTTCCACTTAAAAATCACAGACAGGTTGCCCCAGCTGTTTGTTTGCTGGGCTGTGCTTACTTAGATGGATGCAATTTGTAATAGTGATCCTTTCCAGTGAAGTGCTCCATTGAAATGTTTCTTTTCAGAGAGCTTCAGCATGTGTTCCTGTCACTAGTCATCATCCCATCCCAGATGGCAGACATTTCCCTGCTCCCTTAAGTTAGGTGATTGTTCAGGTGAATACCTCCCAGATGATATGTTTTGATTTCAAGCTGCTGTTCTAAGCAGCTTTCCCCCTTCCTCACTTCTACCCTCTGTACTACATTGCTCAGGAGGAATTGCCTCTTCTTGGCACCATGCAAACAAAAAGTAACCTAACCCTGTATTTTACTTGAAGGATTTTGGTTAGGCATGTTGCCATTTAACTCGAGCACAGTTAGGCTGCTTGCATTAGTTTATGATTAGCTCCATCCCTCTAGAAACTTCCTTCAGCTGGGTGGTCCATTGGGATGAAAGCAAGGTAAGTTTTGGGGGGTCCTCAGCATATCATTTGGGAACAGAGGGATTAAACACTGCAGCACTCAAGAACTGAGACTTCCTCCCACTGCTAGGGATGAAAAGTAGGATTCTACCCCGAGCAGGTGTTGGAAGCTGTATGCAGGGACCACACTGCAAGAGGCTTTACTGGATTATGGATTGATTCTTGTTCATGATTTTATATACTTCAGCAACCCTTAAAAGTCAATACTAAAGCCAAGGAAGAGCTGGTGTGCCTAGGTCCTATGGTAGTGCTCTGTGCTGTTTCCTACTAAGGGCCCTGTTGTCCTCTGTGCGTTCTCTTGCAGACTTGGATCTCTCCTGTTATTAAAAAGCAAAATCAAAACATCCTCCCCCTTCCCTTAACCCAATACTGAAGCTCTTAGGGATGCAGAACTAACTTTCTGAACATGAACAGATCACAAACTGATGCCTTAACTGTCCTGAGTCAGTGAAGAGCTCCACACAGAACCCTGGAGAGAAGGGTAAAGCTGTCCTATGTATTTCTCTGCAGCTTTATTTTCAACAGATAGTTTAATTTTCAACATTTTCTGTCTCACAGCTAACAAGTCCTCCAGGGTTGTACTTTCCTGACTGCTGCAGGAGTCCCTGTGGGTCCATAACTTGCCTTTCAGGCATGTAAGTCAGCTAAGGAAACCAAGCTACTTAGGGAAGCCTGGTGGTCTACAGAGATGATCTCTCTGGAAGGACCCCTATGTTAGCTGGAAAATGTCTGGGGAGTCAGTGAACCAAAAATATTCCCAACCCTTGTGTTAGAGGCAGCAAAACAAAGCGATAACTTAACATGGAGCAAAGGAGCCAAGTGTAATACTGAGGTAACAGCCATATATATCAGTCAGAGTTGCCTGCCAAGGAAATGGAGTTGATGGATGCTTGATACATTGGTGTTTGCTACCTGCCTGTCCCACAGGAGCAAAATGTGTCCACTTCTCCTTCCCATATATGAGTATCTTCTGGGTACCTGGCACCCAGTACCTTGTCTGTCTTTCCAGGGTGCTAAATTACACTGTACAGTATTCATCAAAACAAGTTCGCAAAGGAATCTTGAAACCAAAATCCGCTGAAATCCATGCCTTAAGACTTTCCCAGGGACTATTGCCCAGAAACCTGTGACTGTGATTCATCCTCTCATAATAAGAGTGAAGCTTCTTGCTAGGAGAAATACCTAGAGGTCTGGGCTAGTACCTTTTTTTGTCAGGAGTAAATTTGATTTCAGAGAGCCATGGTCAAAACCTGCTTGCTCATTAAATGACTCTGAACAGTTTTAATAACAGATAAAAGGTTGGGTTTTTGTTTTTTTTTTAATTTTGATTCTTTCAGACATCTGAAGAACTGTTGCAGCAGTGCAGTGAGTGCACAGAAGTAGGAACCAAAGCTGCTTGTACTTATCTGTATCCGATCTCTTTGAATTCCCAAAGGTATCAAACCCAGCATCTCACTCTGGCATCCACATACAAATTGCAATTGGCTTGTATCTGTGCCTCACTCCACTTGGGAGCCCTCCTAGGAAGTGTAAACAAGACCCAACAAATCCAACAGAAGACTGCAGTTGGCCTGTGATGGTTTCTGGCTGTCAGTTTAGTTCTCCAAAGCCTGCTGTCAATCTGGTGCATCCTGGCTAGTTTCCATGGAATACGGTCCTGTTGTACACAGGCCTGTAGATATCTTCAAAACCTTCTTTTGTATCAACTCCCAGCATCTGATTGAGAGGCTTTGTTTGTTCATTGCTGCAGTAGCAGATCTTCATGTTGTTATTATAAATCCCTCTGACTTTACAGTGAGTTATGTGGACACGAGTACATTTGTAAGAGTCTTCAAAACTGTGTTTCTCTCAAGACAGAACAAGCTATGGAGTTGCTTTTGTGTTTCTCCATTGCAGCTTAAAAATAATTTCTCCCACTCAGGTTTTGATTGCAATTTATGCTGTATCTTTGCTTCTTGGGGTGTTCTGACTCTTTTCAAGACAGATAAATCTTCTAATGCATTCACTACTAGGTGTTCAAGTCACTCTGGAGAAAGGATTTCATTTTGATTTGGAGCATGTTGTACCTTAACAGACCAACTTGACCATCAAATGATGGTAGAGTCAGGCCTGAAAAGAAAGGAAAAGCACTTATCAGGCCAATCTTTTTCTACATTGGAACTTCAAAGAGACACCAGGCACATAAAAGCATGCAAACCATCAGACTGCTTACCCGTCTGTTTTAAATGTATTCTGTGGTGCTTGCCTAACTAGCAACCAGACAGGTTATGTGCAATTTCAGGCTGTTGGTGGATGTGAACATCTTATTGGCCTGTTGCTAAACAGGACGGGGAACAGAGGATTTGCATTCTCTTGGAGGGAGCCCCTTCCAAGAAAAAAAACCCCACTCAGTTGCCTTTTACTAATGAGTACTTTTAATCTAATTGTTAATTTAGAAAGAAGTATTAACCACAGAAGGAACTGTTTATATTAGGGAAGTAGGAGTTTTCCTACTAAATCAGTCCCATGTGCCTAAAGTGCCCATGAATCACTGCTGTCAGTCAAGCAGGAGAAGGTGATTCACCAGGCTATTTTAATACTGTCTGTAACAGGGCTGTTGGTGGGAAGTTTGGTAAGTGCATCGTTATTGCAAGCGCTCTGAATGTGTCCAGTCATGAGCCAGAGAGTTGGGCATCTTTGCTAGCAGAGACCAGTACCAAATATGTTTAACAAGGAGGCAAAGACACTTGGAACGTGCCCCAAAACTTTTTGTCTGATTTTTACCAGCTGTAGGTAGACATTTTTTCTAAAGCAAAAGGCTTTTTGCTGTATATCTTCTAAATCTAGCAAGAGTATTTTAACAAATATGGCTGTAGCAGACATATAGAGGTGTGAGTATGCAAAAGCTACAGCACCAAGCACATTAGCTCCATGTAGCTTGCATTACAGTTTTATTTGAGGAAAAAACATATATTTAAGTGGGTTGCTAATACTTTCACTAATATTTTAACCAGTTGGTTCATCAGTTAAATTGTTCTCTGCATTTGATGGGGCTGTGATAATTCCACTTCCTTACACTCAAATGCTATTAGGGCTGTGGTAGCTCTCCTGGCAGATGGCCTGCTTGCTGGGCCTCGCTGCATTCTTGTTGGCACCAACGGCACCATTCAGTTCATCTCTGGTTTCTCATTCTGTGGTGTATCTCTCTGGCATTGGGCATTCCACCTTTCCCTCCTATTTTCCCTCTGTTACTGTCTGTTGAACCTCCTTTCATAAACCCTGAGCATTTACAACTGATATGGTAGCACTGTCATTGTAAGAAACGGTGCTGCTCCTCCGTCACCTTCAGCAGCGGCAGGGATCCCAGATCCTGGTGGAAGCTGTGCTATTACTTACTGCCTCCCCACAGAGCGGGGCACTGTCACTAGAGCCTGTTTAGTTCTCTTCTTCAGCCAGTGGTCTTTATGTGCCTTTCTCCCTACTTTCTGCAGAGCAATCTTAAATTGAAGGGACAAAGCCCCTTGTTTATTCAGTTTGTTGTCTCTGTGCACTAAGACCTGTTGTGTTTGCAAAATGCCAAGAACTGCTATTCCCATGACTTCCCCCATCTCTCTGTCCTGAAGGAAATAGGCTTTCTTTTATTTGCTACATGCTTTCTACTTGGTGTGACCAATTTAATGATTTCCACCTCCCTCTTGCTTTGCCTTCTTGTCCTCCCAGGCCTGAAGCTAGGTAAACACCAGTGGGAAGGCTAAGCAAGGCAGCACAGATTTTAGTTCCAGTGTTGCATTTGGTTCCTGGGATGGTCTCTCCAGGCAAAAACATTCCTCTGTGTGGAGACAGCTGTTTGCCAGCCTGAAAATACAAAACATAAGATCTCTGGCAAGGTGCAAAATATTAGGTACAGTGCCCTGAATCTTACTCAGAGCTAAATGAAACTTTTGGGGGTTTTAACCAGTGAAATAAAACAGAGCCCCTTGACGATAGCATTGCAAGTCCAGAGTGATGTGCTGGTGATTTGTTATAACGTGTGTATAATGTCTGCAGGCTTCAGAAACATACATTCTGCAGTCATAAACCATTTCCCAGCTCCAGCGATGTGCCTGGCACATGCCATCGGCAGCATGAAGAAGAGCCACAGAAACACTGGGCAGGAGTCAGAGGGGTGAGTAGCGAAGGCTGAACAATGTAGTTCAGTTCAGCCTCAAGAATCTTTGCCTGGGAACTCCTTCTGCTGAGGAGTGAAATACCTGTTTCGTTAGCAAGCCTTTGTGGTGCACCTCGTCATGGACTTGGAATGGCAATAAGTCTTCCTCGGAGGAGAGAGACATTGCTGTTGCCCATGGGGCTCTTTGCAAACCTAAGCAGGAAACGTGAGTAATTTTTAAACAGCTCTCATCAAGGTTACGCAATGTTCACTTTGCTTCTGGGCAGTAGTCTGCGGTGGCCATGTCAGTAGGTACTTTGAAGGTGGACACCAAAGCTAGATGCCTGTGTATCCACATCGATCTCATCAGCAGAGAGCCACGCTGCTCACACAGTGTGAATTAGGAAGCTTAATTTTCGGCATCATCGTTTGAAAATTTGCAGGAGTAGTTCTGTGCCTCCAGTGATGTGTTCATCAAACCCCACTACAGTTTGTTGCTTGGCTTGGGACCATTACCCCTTCAGCCTCTGCACATTTCTGTGGAAGCACAATACTTTTGTGGAAGCACAAAGTACTCTCTACCTTCTGCTGGTCTCTTCGTTGAATGCACTTCAGTATGTGGGTTAGAGCACTGCAAGACGGCCAGAGCAGATGCTGGCTGCTTCTTGAGAGCTTTTCATGCCCTCTGATGAGAACGATCTGACATTGCAGCAGGAACTCAGAAGTCAGAGACCTGTGCAATGAATGCCTTGAACCCTGCTAACCCCAAGACCGATCTTCTCATACAGCAGACTTCTGAAAATGCTAAGTTCACTCAATGCTACCTTTCATAATTCATGAGTGTGAACAATATTAGCAGGCTGTAGGTTTTGAACCATTCTGACCTTTGTATGCTCAGACCCTCCTCCTACCAAAGGGCTCGAATCAGTTGGCTACAAGTCTTTGATACAGGATATTTAAGAGAGAAAAAGGAAGTGCAGGGAGCAGAGGGAGTTTAGGGGCAGGGCTGCAGTATTATAATGAAAAGATCTTTTGACCCATCCAGCCTATCACTTGCATTGTGGGAAAGATTATAAAGATGTTTGCAAAATATGCTACAATTTCAGCTCAGGAACTTATAGAACATTCACTTTTTGAGTTTTTCATCCTTGCATTTTTTTATAAATAGTAAACTGTTAATGCCCATATATCAGTTTTGGAGTATAATCCCCATTTATGGACAGGGAAACTTGAGACAATTAATGCTGTGTCTCACCAAGGTTATAGGAGAAGACTGTGTCACACTGGGCACGAGGGACCTTGAGAGCCTGCATTGCAGCACTGTGCTTGAACGTGGCTGGGTGCATTTCTGTTTTAGAAAAAGTACTCCATTTGCTAAAAAGCACCAGGAAATTTTTATGCATACGCTGGCTGGCAAAATTACAAATCCTGTCTCCCTCAAGTTGGTGGTCTGTTTTAGTAGCTCTTTATTTTTTAAAACTGACTAATTCTAGTTAAAGCACGAGATACGCTTTCTAAAAAGTTACATCAGCTAAAATTTTGGAGTTAACTCTATACTTTTTGCATAGCATGGATAAAATAATTATGAGACAGATTATATCTTTATGAAATCATTAACCTAAAATAAAGATCTCAAAACCTCAAATAATTTCTGTTGCCACCATTCCGCAGTGTTCCCTGCAGAACGCAGATTTGTTTATGCTATATGAATGGTACATTGTTTCCCCTTTAAAAAAGTTATGGAGGAAGAAAACAAATGCAAACCCCAGTCATTCCATGGAAATAATTATCCCAGTGAACCAGGGGGATCTGGTTCAGTTCTTTGGCGCTCCGGTGCCTTGGAGTGTGAGCATCGAGCAGCCGTGCCAGCCCTGGCTCCCTAACGCACGGGGTCTCAGGTGGAGCGCTGTCATCAGAAGTTGCACCATCCAGCTTTTCATGATGAAGCGCAAAAACTTGTGCACGGCGGTGTTTTGTAAACACCGGTTTCTGAGCAGCACCAGTTCCCCCCTCCAGATATTCCTCCTTTGCAGTGCTGCAAGAAATGGGAAGATAATTGGCTTCTAAAAAACAAGTGTATTGGAACAGCAGGAAAAAACCGTGTGGTTGTGAAAACGGGTAGATGACTGCACTTACAGGAAGCTCTGCTCAGCTCATTCACATGTGGTGGGAGTAGGGGAATATTGGCCTGTCCAGAACAGTTTGTCTATCACTATATGTTGCATTAAATAACCAGACTTACTAGGATAACTGAGCTCATGGAGCGGTGAAGGAAGTGCTTATTCTTCCAGCTGGACTCCAAGTCTCCCTTGAGAGGTAGTGTTTATAAAGAATGAGCCCATCCGTTACAAATTAATGCCTTAAAAGTTTGTCAAATTCAGCAATACCCTTCCCCTCCCCCTAAGGCTTCCTCATCCAGCTCTTGCTCCACAGGAGGAAAGTTTCAGAAAGAGCTCGGTCGAGGGTTTCTCGGTTTCTGCAGAGCTGCTCTTGGATGCATAGAAAACTGTTGGTTGAACTAACACAAAGAAGCTTGTTTTCTCTCAAAATAAATACTGCATTCTGCCACCTCTTCTCCTAGTCTCCTCATTTTTAAAAAACTTGTAAATTAAGCACCAGCTACTCTTGCAGGAGAGGTAGAGGCTGAAATTCCTGTTGTTTTGGCCGTATTTCTCACCTCTTTACATCTTGTTCCCTGGCTCCCTCTTCTCTTGAGTATCTAAGATAAGATATTTCTCTCCATTTACAGGGCTTGGCCTTTATTTATCCTCCTTCAAAAACTGCCGTGGATGCCTCTGAGTGCTGAGGTGGTAGTGATGGTGGTGGTAGTGCTCCCTTTAGGCCCTAGCCTTGTTGCCAGGGGCAAGCTGAGCCCCTAAGCCTTAAAAACCTGAATTTGGTTGTGTTTTTTCTTGTCTTGCTCAGGCTGACCATATTCTTGTCTCTTCTGATCTTTTAGCTGCAAGTTCTTGGGGATCAGGAAGGGTCTTCTGTTACTGAAGTATTTTGTCAGGGTCTGCCACAATGGGATTCTGGCCCATCGTTTGGGTTTGTGATGTGGAAGTGACACAAAATAGAAATAATCTCAAATACATTAACTTCTTAGGAGAAAAAAAAAGTACCTTTTTAGTTATATAATTTGCAAATGGCAATCTTGGGATGTCTAAAATGTATCTTCAGCTGTAGGTGTGAATGTATGATATCAATGTTTTTGTTTCAGAATGCGTAGGTTGATTGCTTCTTTTCTTGACACTGCCAGTTTTTGCTACCATATGTTCTCCTTTTGCAAAACCTTTAGCACTGTTAGATTAAAGTAAACATATGATGCTGCATTTTATATTCCAAAATGTAAAGGCATCACCTGAAATCATGTGTGTATGACTAGTCTTTCCTAAACTGTGCTGGAAGTTGTGCCTAACCTACCTTTTCTTCCAGTTGTCTTTCTTCAGAAGAAAAAGAGATGAGGGATTTCCAGTGCCAGACAAAATGGGGATGTGAAGAAATGTGGTGTCACTTGGCTGTTTTGGGTTCTGTCAGTGTCTCCAGAAGGCCAGGCTCGGCCAGGCTCTTCATCTCACACTGTGTCTCTCTTGCAACTAGGACGTCAATGCAGGCGAGGGGAGTGAGTTCACTGACAGTGGGATCGAGGGAGCAGCCACCGACACTGACCTCCTTTCCAGACGCTCCAATGCTACCAACTCGAGTTACTCTCCGACGGCCAGCCGGGCTTTCATCGGCAGCGACAGCGGGAGCAGCTCCGCAGGCGATGGGCTTCGCCAGGGGGTGTACGAGAACTTTCGCCGGGAGCTGGAGATGAGCACCACCAACAGTGAGAACCTGGAGGAAGCCGGCTCTGCCCTCAGTGACGAGCAGAGCAGCGGCACCCTCAGCTCGCCAGGGCAGTCCGACATCCTCCTGACGGCTGCCCAGGGCACGGTACGGAAAGCCGGTGCTCTGGCAGTGAAAAACTTTCTGGTGCACAAAAAGAACAAGAAAGTGGAGTCAGCCACACGCAGGAAATGGAAGCACTACTGGGTTTCCCTGAAAGGTACAGAGCAAGCATGCAAGGGTTTATCCAGATGGGCAACCATGGTGTCCTGTGGGTTGTGTATGGCTGCAGATGAAGAAACCAATAGCCTAGACTCCCAACAAAAGCTGCTGTGAGGTTCAGTGTAATTAACACCAAGTATGAGGAAGTGGTCCTGATGTTTTTCAGAGGCGTATTTTATTTGATGGTTGTTGATGTGCTTATGTTATGGCATGCATGTAGTCCAAGACACGTGACTGTGCTGCAGTGAAGTGGGGTTCATACCTTCCTTTGAGTCCTGCTGTCACCACCTAGGGTGGCTTCTGCAAGCACTGGATGTTTCCTTTAAGAAGCGTGTCTGTGGCTTCTGACAAACTAAATACTTGTGTGCAGCCACAGGCACGTGACAGTGGGAGTTTGACACTGGCACATGTTCAAACAGGGGCTGTGCCTTTGTGTGTGCTGCAGTGAAGTGGGGTTCATACCTTCCTTTGAGTCCTGCTGTCACCACCTAGGGTGGCTTCTGCAAGCACTGGATGTTTCCTTTAAGAAGCGTGTCTGTGGCTTCTGACAAACTAAATACTTGTGTGCAGCCACAGGCACGTGACAGTGGGAGTTTGACACTGGCACATGTTCAAACAGGGGCTGTGCCTTTGTGTGCATTCCTCTGGTAACTCTCATGCTTGGTGCTGTTGGCCTCTCCTTCTCCAAGATGTGCTTCACAACTATAAACACCCAGTGAGGTGCTGTGGATAGGAAGCCATGGTTTGGTCATCCAGACTGGCTTGTGACCTGGGAGACGTTGTCTCTGTCTGCATCACCCATCTTGCAGTAGGCAGCCCTCAGCACCTGGCTGCCCTGCCAGCCTCCTTGGGTGCCTGCCCCACAGATCGTTTTCTCTCTGAATCTTTGCAGTTCCAGCTAGGAGTGTGCTCTAGCGCCCTTGGGGTCTGAGGACCTATAAATGCCCATGCTTATAAATGCACATAAATGTTAACGGGGCAGCAAAACGCAGGAGCTGGCCTCCTAAAGTGACCTCTAATTAATCTTCATGCAGTTGCATCAGCAGTAAAACGGGTAGCAATGCTGGCAGGGTTTTGGGATTGGCCTTGCTCTACTCTGCTGTGACCGGCCTCATCTGAGAGCCAGGGGAGGCAGAGCCAT
This sequence comes from Antrostomus carolinensis, assembly GCF_000700745.2. Classification (NCBI taxonomy): domain Eukaryota; kingdom Metazoa; phylum Chordata; class Aves; order Caprimulgiformes; family Caprimulgidae; genus Antrostomus; species Antrostomus carolinensis. Next base: position 81,451 of record NW_010307271.1, read on the forward strand.
GTCTCCTGCTGTAGGTGGGATTACCAAAAAGCTCAGTACATTCAGAGCCCTGTCCTCCCCACAGAGTGGGTTTTTTTAGAGCCCTTTATTATTATTATTTTTTTAAATTCGCAGCACTATTTTAAAACCAGCAGCAAAGTTAGGTGCCAGCTCTTCCTTGGGGTGGTTAGAGAGATTGGGGAAAAGAAAGAGAGAAGGAAGGGGGCAGGGGGACAGGGGAGCCCTAATCTCCTGGGAGGGGGGCCCTGTGGCAGGAAGATCTTGCTGTGAGGAGCAGGCAAACAAAGGGCCATCTGGGAGGAAAAAGGGGGAAGGATGAGCACGGAGGCAATGTTATTTTAAAGAGCTCTGACTCAAGTGGAGTGTTTGCTCCATTAGATTGCTGTGCCTTAATAATGTCAGTGTTTAAAAGAGTCTTTGAAGTTAACAGCTGCTATTGTTTGGCTGCAAATAGTTTTCTGCGAGGCTGGGTAACAGGGCATCCCTTTGCTCTGAGAGGGCTGGTTCCACTGGCAGAGAAACAATGTGCCACTTTAAACCAACTGTAGATAATGTGGGAAGGGGGGAGAGAGAGAAGGAGACCCTTTTTTGGGGGTCTCCCAGGTTTCAGGCTTGCCATATCTTGTCCCCCCGGGGCCCCCAGAGAACTGTAAAGATTTATTTTGTAAAACCAAGCAGGTTGGGATTTTTGGTACATCAGTTTTTCAGTGAGCACAGCTCATTCCAGTCTAGTTTTTTTGCAGTTACTTATCTACATCCAGTAATTAAATTGCTTGATCTTTGCCTTGCAGGGGCTGCAGCAGCTGCAGGAGGCTGAGGCAGGGCCATGGATGGAGGTTTGCCAGGGGCCTATCTGCTTGGCAGGGCTGGCTCACAGCTGCCTGGCACTGCCAGGGGGACACGCTCTTACGCCTGCACCTTCATTTTGGTCCCATCCATGGGACAGCGTGGATGTAAAGGACCCTCATTTTGGGTCTCACAGAGTTGTTCCTTATCTGAGGCTCTATTTACTGCCTGTGACTTTCTTGGCTTGTGTCTGTGGCTCTGTTTTAGCAGTCCTTGGGTGAACAGAATGGCCCACTGGGGCAGGGCTTGATGTACCATACAGCTCGTGGTGTGCCCCCATGGAGTGGAAACCACCACCTTGTTGGGCTGAAAACTGAGCCATTGCTGATGCTCTCCACTGTGGAGCTGAAAACCTGACCAGGCCCTGGCAAAACCTCCCTCATCCCTGGGACAGTTGTATGGATGATTTATAGTCCCAAGTATTAGCACGAAATAGATGAAGGTGACTATTGTGTTTAAATGTGTTGCTTGCTAATATACAATCATCTCTTTTAGGATGCACGTTATTTTTTTATGAGACTGATGGCAGATCTGGCATTGACCACAACAGCATCCCAAAGCACGCTGTCTGGGTGGAAAACAGCATAGTGCAAGCAGTACCTGAACACCCCAAGAAGGACTTTGTCTTCTGTCTCAGCAACTCCCTTGGGGATGCTTTCCTCTTTCAGGTTGGTCCAGTTCAAGGGTTTTACAAAGTTGTTCTTTTTTTGTCTCTGTCCAAGGAGGAAATCTTAGCTCCGGGTGAAATAAATGGAAAAATCCTGCTGACTCCAGTAGGTTTGGGTTTTTCCTCTGGCAGTGCTAGAGGCAGGACACAATATATTTGGTCCGTGCCACTCGAGAGACGCACCACCACATGTGAATCACTCTCAGATCTGCTGTTTTTATTGACTGACCAGACCCTCTTTGTGTAGATGGTTGGAACAAAGTAAGAATTAAGAAATATTCTTATGCCCCTGTAAAAACCGGGAGTTTTGCATGTTTTGGTAGTGTGCTTGTAACACATAGACCAGACTAATTACCATATGGGACATACAGTTGTGCATTAAATATGCTGTAACGCTATCTGTGTCTCATAAGAGACACATGTCAAAGATGGGACCTTGTGGAGAGGCTCGAGGGATTTACAAGACTAAGAGGAATTTGAAGTGCAAGGGGGTACTTGGACCTCTAGGTGCTCTCCCAGTGTTGCTGCAGAATCTGGTTCCCCCTTGTTCATACAGACCTTAGTCAACAACTTGCTGTTGCCTGATAGGAGACTGAAAGTGCATGTTCAGTTTTTTCAATCAGAATATAGAAATGTCTGAATTTCTTAAGGTACATGTTAAGGTACATTTTAAAAAAATCCAAAGACCATATACTAGTTGATGTGTTTCACTGAAAAGGATTTCTTTATTTTGGTAACTACTGCTTCCCTGAGTGATTTTTAGGTTGGCATTCCACTTTCTTATTGCAAGTCGTCACTAATCAAGGTGTGACACTCTTTTATTTATAATTTTGAGTCTGTGCTGAGGTGGTGCCATTTCCTCCTCTTTTGATTCAGTTTTCTTCACTGGAGGAATCCCTTATTTATTTCCCTTTCCAGTGGCAATGTATTCAGAGTTTCTTGCCTTCTTAAACCAGAAGCTACTCTGTGATAGGATGTGCCCTCACGTCATCACTCCCCTTGTTCTCCAGAACAAATCTTTAAACTAGCACTGTCTCGTAGGTCCTTGCAGCTGTCATAAACAAGGGGCTAGATTCTTAAACTAGTGCAAAATAAAAAAGCTTTACTGACTCAAGTGGTGATGGTTTACATCCTGAAGAGACTGAGTATCTGACTGCATATTGAAAAAAAACCCAAAACATTGTTTTGCGGACTCGCATCTCTGCCACCTCAGTCTGTTTTTCCCTCAGCTCAGAGTGTAATCCTGCACTTCATGGCTTTCCTGGGCAGAATACGTGTATTTTGCCACCCGGAGAGCTTCATCCAGGAGGTAAGTGTGGTGCTTATGGTCTCAGCATGTGTTTGAAAGGTTGTGGAGCACCACCTCCTCCTGCTCTACAGATAAGAGCTGTAAAATCTTTTCCATCCAGTTTTCTAAGGAAAAAACTTAATTCTTATAAAATTAATGCCAACGGATGCTAAATACTGGAAAGGTCACATTCAGTACATTTCTTTTGTGGCAACACAGGGCCTTATTCATTAAAAGCTCTCATGTCATTATGCCATGGGTAGATTTTCATGTAACTTTCTGGGAGAAAGCAAAAATGAGCCTTTTGAAATGAAAAGCAATCATTTATATTGCCTTGCAGAAATTTTTCCTTCATGTGTCCCTTCTGCCATAGAACCCATACATCGCTAGTGAAGCAGAAGATAAAGAAGGGATGGGTTTGGGGAGCAGAGAAGGAGAGCAGCTGCAGTGGTGGAAGTAATATACGAGTGACTGTGCTGTAGGGCTTGCTCTGCTGTGCTCAGAGCAGCCAATGCACGTGTTGGACTGTTCAGCAGTGTTACTTCACTGCTCATGTCATCCATATCCGTCCACACACAACACAGTACTGTAGTAGTGGTTTTGATGAGAAGAAACCATGGACCTGGGGAAGACTATTTCTGTCTCATGGAGACTGTGTACTTAGGGAGAAAAACAGGGTTGCTTTCTAATGTGTACAGATATTGGACATCTTGTAACAAGCCTTCCCACTGAATTGCACCTAGAGACATCACGTACCTCCTACATGATGATTCCTTGCTCAGTCAGTTCTTATCGTGCCTACACAAATCCATTCCTTGAAGATGTCACATGCATTTTCCAGGAGCTCAGAGCAACTTGTGACACCACATACTTATGTATCATATGTTTGCAGCTTGTTTATGTGGTCCTTTCCATTGAGAAGTGCCTCCTCATCTACCAGAAGAGTCTTCAGCTCCTCAAATCCATTCCAGATTCCTTTTTTCTCTCCCTCTCCCAGGAAACCAAAAAGAAACCTGAATCTAATGGTATACAGATAGTATTTTAAAACTGACTTAAGATAAAAATATGACCTCTTGCTGTTACGATTTTGCTAGGAATTAACAAAACATACCATCTCATTATAAGTCCAGTGCTACTCTCTTCTTTACTGGGGGCTAGGGTTCACCACCTGACTGTAGGCAAAGTGTTTCCCACTCTGCAAATAATTTATCTATTTTCACCAAAAATTCCTCAGCCGAAAGGAGTTCAACATGTCTTCAGCAGTGGTGATAAGACATTGTAAGCCCCTATCTATGAACGAGAGCTTGGTAATATTATTACCTGGGCAGGGAACCTGACCATCTTAAGCAATATACTGTGTACAGTGCCAACTGAAGACAAGAAAACTGGGAGTAAGAGATTGGTCTTTCTGGTATAGACCCTATCTTCTGCTTAGGACTTCTAACCTGAGCTAAGGAAAGCAATGTCATTCTGGTACATGTGTGTTTCACCTGCTTCAGTACCACAGAAGTTCTGGGAGCATCAGCCTGAAGTCCAGCCTGTGCATACGTGATTTCCAGAGTCGGGCTTATGTAGGAATCTCTCCTTGGCTTCACTAAGCCGTGTCCTTTGCTTTTAGTTGTGACTGCCAGGAGAGCAGTGAGGATGACCTTCTTCATCTATGCTAGCAAGTGGAGAAGTCATACTGTGCTGCCTATTAATAGATCAGGTATCATCAGAAAGTTTAATTAGAACAAGGTGGTTTGGCACCTTGCTACTTTTTCAGCCACGAGCCAAATACCAGTGTGATTACTGCTAAAGGCTGACACTCAGAGAAAGTCTGCTGCAACGCTGAGTTGGCTGTAACAAGATTTTGTAAATTTTGTTTTACAACCTACTGTAAAAAGGAATGAAGTTTAGTAAGAAGGCTAAGATTTACTTTTTATTTTGAAAGTCTAGGGAAGGAACACTTTGAAATACTATCCTTTTTGTGCCAAAAGCCTCTAATCAGAATAGTGATCTTATAGAAAAAAGGTGTCCTATGTCCCAGCCTATTGTCTCATAGAATCACAGAATTATTTGAGTTGGAAGGGACCTTAAAGATTATCTAGTTCCAGCCCCCCTGCCATGGGCTGGGATACCTGTTGCTCAAAGCCTCATCCAACCTGGCTTTAAACACTTGCAGGGAGGGGAAGTGTTCCCTTTTCCCAAACGGTTATACACATGCTTGGGAAGAGATAGTACCAGAGTCATTAAAAATTACGATGAGCCTGGCTTTAATGATAACAGGGTTGTGTTCAGAGTGCTTTGGGACCTTCAGAAGTGGAAAGCTTGTTTGTCTCTGCATCATAGTAAAGCTACTCATAGACATCATGGTCACGTTTTGTGCTATTAACTTATTAACTGTTGCATGCCAGAAAAGCTCTCCGTACTGTTAAGAGCACAGAACCTGTTCCATTCACTGCCTTAAGGAACTAGGAGTTTAGAAAACATCTAAATGTTGAGCTACAAATTATGGCAGCGTTGCATTGACTCAGGAAGGTAATTCCTGAGACCTTGCTGGGAAACACTGTGCAGCTGCACAGCACAGATATAGGTGTAATTCTAAGTGCTGGATGCCTAGTGCTGAGTTAGAAATGTCCTGCTTCAAAATGATGGGGTTTTATTACTTCTCTCATAAGTGGATTTAGGACTTTGAATCTTAAGATCAAAGGGAAAGGAGACTCCTTGGAATTGCATTTGTTAATCTCCAATCGATTTTAAAGAGGATCCTGACTTCTTTCCCCCCCTCTTTCCCGCTCTTCAGACCTCTAGCCAGACCGAGCTGGAGAACTGGATCACCGCAATCCATTCAGCTTGTGCAACTGCAGTGGCAAGGCAGCATCACAAAGAGGACACTGTCAAGCTCCTGAAAACAGAGATAAAAAAGCTGGAGCAGAAGATTGATATGGATGAGAAGATGAAGAAGATGGGTGAAATGCAGCTGTCCTCAGTAACTGACTCCAAGAAGAAGAAGACCATACTGGATCAAGTAATCTCACTTGCTTATGTGAAATAAGCTCCTAGCAAATATTTAAGGCCTTCTTCAGATTAGTGGTACCTCTGTCTGCTCCCACTGTGCCGTGTGTGTGCGCTGACAGGGCTCCCCAGAGCAGGTGGGACATGTGTTGGCAGGAGAGCTTTGCTGGCTGCCCTAGTTGCACCATTTCTCCAAACAATGTGCACTAAGGTACAGCACGGGCTGTCTTCTCTTGGCCTCTGTGCAAGGGATTTGGCTAGCTGCTTAGAGGTTGAGTGAGGGCTTTGGGGGTAGTGAAGAGGCTACTAGGCCATGGCAGCAGGATGCCTTAGAGAGACCTGGTCATAGACCAACAACTGCTGCTGTTGCTGTTGTCTGAAGCGTGGGAGAGGCTGGTTCTTCTGCTGGCAGATGAAACAAAGAAGCCATCTCTGCTTTCTGCTTGACCTCAAGGCTGCAGCCTCGGCTGCCCCTTGGGACTGCTCCTTCTGACTTCAAGTGAACAACGTAGTTGCATTTCAGAAGCAGAGAGCCTAGAGCAGATGTCTCTCCTGCTGCCACAGCAGCACCTTATTTTGGGAAACTTAACATATGGCTCCTGCTTCATTAGATTGTAGCTCTTTTACCACGGCTGCCAAATGCTCCTGTAATGCAAACCATAGGGAGCGGCTGGGGCCTTAATGCGCTAAGCTAAGGAGATTTCGTACCCCCTGGAAGCCCGTGAGAAGGAGGGAGAGAGCGGGGAGATGCTCGCCTCTGTTGAAAGGGCTCAACTCAAAGCCTGTCAATCACAGTGAGAGGGCAAAGCAGTCTCTCTCTTTATGTAACCAAGTTTTTCTAAACATTTTGAAACTGTTTCCTATCAGCAGTTTGAATTATTTAAATAAGTCCTTCATAGGCTGATTATAGTTCTCTTCCACAGTTAAGATTAATTATCCCTAGTGTACTACACTTTTTCAGGTATGGTGAGCTCCACTGATGCTTACAGCAATGCTGCTGCTGGTGCTGCTGCTTCAGGGCACTCTGTGTGGGGAATTTGGTAGGGTTTTTTTTTCTTGTTTCTCAGATGCCCTTGATGCATGAAAGAAGCCTCTTAAGGGACTGCTCAGAAGAGAATCCTGGAATACAAAGAAAATGAAAAATGGAATTTTAATCCTGTTAATTAACACTGTATCAAAGGAACCATTGTCCTGAGAAGAGACTTCTGCCATGAACATAAAAAAAGTTGTTTTCTGTCTAATGAAAACTTTTTAATTGTTTGTATCCTGTTTAGGTTTGGGAGGGCAGGGGAGAGCGGGAAGGAAGGGGAATCAAAGTTTCTTGAATGCGATCAGCATTGGTGAAAGGTGTATTACTGGGAACAGTAGAATTTTCTTAAGGTATTTACTGCTCTGTTCTTCCTCTTCTCTCCTTTTCTCCTCATGCATCTCACTCTTCAATCTTTGCTGTAAACAGATCTTCGTTTGGGAACAAAATCTTGAACAGTTCCAGATGGACCTATTTCGGTACCGCTGTTACTTGGCTAGTCTCCAAGGAGGGGAGCTCCCAAACCCTAAAAGACTGCTTGCTTTTGCCAGCCGTCCAACGAAAGTTGCGATGGGACGTCTTGGAATCTTTTCAGTCTCATCGTTTCATGCACTGGTAAGTTTGAACAGAGGCCAGGGGTCATCTTTGCCAACCTGCAAATCGCTTCACGTGTCCAATGCTGAGATCACGTTGACAAATAACAGTCTGTGCCTGGGCGTGAGCCCTTACCTTAGTATGCAGAATATTTTGCTTCCTGAAAGGAGTGTGTGTCCATGTTTCTCCTAAACATATGACAGGCTGAAAGAGTTGGGGCTGTTCAGCCTGGAGAAGAAAAGGCTCCAGGGAAACCTTATAGCGGCCTTCCAGTACGTGAAGGGGCCTACAAGAAAGCTGGGGAGGGACTTTTCATAAGGGCAGTTAATGACAAAACAAGGGGAAATGGGTTTAAGCTGAAAGAGGGGAGGTTTAGATTAGACATGAGGAAGAAATTCTTCACTGTGAGGGTGGTCAGACACTGGAACAGGTTGCCCAAGGTAATTGTGGATGCCCCCTCCCTGGAAGTGTTCAAGGCCAGGCTGGATGAGGCTTTGAGCAACCTGGTCTAGTGGAAGGTGTCCCTGCTGATGGCAGGGGGGTTGGAACTGGATGATCTTTAAGGTCCCTTCCAATCCTAACCATTCTATGATTCTATGATTTTGAATTTCCAGATCTGCACTCTAAAAATGCTTTCTATAAACAGATCTACCTGTTACAAGAGCAGAGTAATTTCTAATGTCCACGTACATGGGCTTGATTCAGAAGTCCAGTGGAGTCAATGGGGGTCTTTCCAAGGCCCTCAGCACATCACATGTTGGCTTAGATCTTCTCGGGCACGGCTTACTTTCTACCATATGGTTGAATCTACTGACCAATTAGTCTAATATCCGGTCACCAGTGATCAACACCTGATGCTCCATAAGGGAGGGGAAATGTTGTTCTCTGCTACTTATGGTGTGGCAAATAATGTTTAAAATGGTTGTTTAAGTAATGTAACAGCCCAGATCTTTAAAATACAGGGAAATGTATTGCAAAGTGGTGGTTTTTTTAATGCATTTAAATCAAGTTCCTGTAGTTTTGGCTTGGACTCTTGGAACTTCACAGAAATAGCTGAGCTCCACTGTTGTCTTGTAGATGTCAGCTGTACCCTTCAATTGAATCCAGAGCTGTAATTCAGTCAGGGGCGTTTTTATTCTTTTATATATGAAAAGATTAGCGTCATCATCCTGATAATTGCTGATGGATTTCTTTTTTTTTTTTTTTAAGTAGTGGGCTGTAATTTGCATTTATGCTTATTTTTTTGCATCTAGCAAAGCACTGAGTGTTAGCTTGGAAAACAGTCTGCCTCTTCATGCTGTTGTCTCTTGAGAGCCAAGTGAAAAAAAATATGTTTTGAATATGTTGTGTTGGAAAAGACACGTGCTTTCTTCTCCTTTAAGCAAACTCTCGTGTCCTCCTTTGCCCTCAGTAGCATGGAGATGGTGCAGTGAGTCTCAGTGTTGAGCTGGGTGCTGCATGGTGATAGCATGGCACCCCTAGCTCTCCTGAAGATGTTCCTCAGTACATTAGTCAGAGGATGTGCTAAGTCTCCCAGGTGCCTCTGCACAAATGTCCCAGGTGCAGCTAAGAAACATCTCACAAGTCCAGGCTGTGGAAACGGAGATGCTTGCAGTAGTGTTTAAGTTCTCCTTTTCCTTGATTTCTCCACATTTCCCAAGGAGAATCACCTTTATTCATACAGTGACGGTTCCTTGGGTACACAAACCAGCCTTCTGCTCGTCCCATCTTTCTATGGGTTTTTGTACCTGCTGCACCCAAACAACCAGTTTCTCAGCCCTGTAGCTTGGGGCATCACTCAGAGATCTGGGTGTTCCTGCTGGCGTTGCCAAACGACAGTCACATTTTGCTAGTTTCGGCTGTGGGAATCCAGTACAAAGGTGTTTCAGGAAGCGTACGGCCAAGTCGGCAGGGTGGGTCTGTCTGTCTGTCTGTCTAGCTTCGCCTTGCACTCCCATTCATACCTGCCATCTCCTACCACTCCCTTTTTCGCAGGAGAGGAGCTTGCTCTCCAAAGGCCACCTCCACATGGGAAATCTGCTTAAACTTTGGCCTAAACACTTCACCTCTGACTAATGTCGCACTAATTTCTACCAGAGCCTCCTCATTTGGGAAACTCTCCCCAGGTATTTGGTCTCAGTAAAGGCAAATACCTTTTTGCTCCAAAGGGGTTGCCACAGGTCATTTTTCAAGTACCCAAGCAGTTAACGCTGCCCAGTCCTTCTTGCTCACTTCTTCAAATGCTGCTGTCTTTAAGGAAGTGCAGGTTTTAAATACTTTGACCTATTTGCAAGCCTTTATCTGGCGTTGTAACAGTTATGAGTCAGTTCCACGATGCCCAGAGTGT
>NW_010307271.1:91267-93691 GCF_000700745.2 Antrostomus carolinensis
GATAAAGTTGGAAATCTCAGGTTTTGGGTGTCCAGCTTTGAAAACTTGTTATAAAAAAAAAAAAAAGGAAAAAACACAGACCCTTCACTGGCGCTGAGGCTTTGCTCTGTGATGATTAGGCTGCTTCAAAATATCTCAGATTAAATGCCAAAAAATGGGAGGGTAGGCACTGTCCCTTTTAATTTTTGATGTTTGATGTTGGAAGAAGTGAGTTAAATTGCAGTGAGAAGGAAGTAGCCTGGCAGCATCACCATTGTCCCTGTTGTGAGTACACATTGTTGCCATCATATTTGCCTTTTTTTTTTTTAACCAGATTCCACTTTTTGTTAGATTATGTAAGCCCTGGTGCGGTGCGATGCTGCAACCTTTGATTTTAAAACCATGTGGCATTGACAGGTGGCAGCTCGCACAGGGGAGTCCGGAGTGAGAAGGAGGACGCAGGCCATGTCCAGATCTGCCAGTAAACGGAGAAGCCGGTTTTCTTCTCTTTGGGGACTGGATACTACCTCGAAGAAAAAGCAAGGGAGGCCAAGCATTAATCAGGTAAGTATGTGGGAGTTTGTGATACTGTTATTTTCAAGGCTTATTTGTTAGCATGTAGAATGTGGCTCATGCAGAATCACTTGCATCAAGCACTTACACGTCCGACCTTAGAAGTGACTATACGCCTGTTTAATCTTTCACGGCGTATAGTCACTGCATTCCACATCCTCTGCAAAAATCAGTGACTGTGATTGCAGATAAGTATACAGCAGCTCCTCTTCAAACAAAGTTTGGAGTTTGCACCTTCCTTCTTTAGCTGACTCAGTTGCACTTCTACTGTTGCATTTCTGCTGCTTCTGGTTTTTTTGGAGCCACTTTCCCTAAAGCAGCAGTGTAAACCAAATAGAGCTTTGGAAGGAAAAGGAAAATTGCAGTCTTTTTTATTTCTTTAAATTAAAATTATGAGTTTGTAGAATGTATTCAGTGTAGGTGAGTTTGGGAAAAACTTCCTAAAGTAACAAAAAGCTTTGCATTTAGTACAGACAGTCCCTGTTTTGCATCAGATCTTTAAAAAAGCAAAAGCTGAAACATTCCCACCCAGTCACTGCCCAGATCTTTCTCTAGAAAACGTGTTTCAGTGTGGTAGGAAGGTGCTTCCCTGTTATTCTTTCCAAACATGCCTAATTATAGCTTTCAGTTTTTGAGAGCGTACCTCATCTAATTGCAGGAAGTGTAGGCTTTGCTTTTCTTTCTCTTCTTTCACTTTTTGAGGGGGGAGAGGCTTGGGACATGTGTTGTTCTGTGCCCCATGATTTCTTCTTCCTTCTGTTGAAACAGCAGTGGGTGTTTGTTTTGTTTAGCAGAGGATGAACGCTGCAAAATTGTTTAGCTTGTTTTTAGTGAGACATTGAAAGTTCACCTAATATTTAGTGGCTGAGCAAAAGCTCAGAGTTTTGCTGGGAAGCAGCAGATGCCTTCATGAGCACATTCCAATTCTTTGCGCTGGTGCTGTGGCATCCCTGTTGCTTTGTACTTCTTTTCCCCAAACCAAGCGCAATCCTTTGTCCTGAGCTCGGATTCTGCCCATGCTGTGTCTTCACATTTGTTTTTTTTTCCTGAACTCATCCTCTTTTTTTGTTTTCAGTGAGGATAAATGCTTTCCCAACACTTCCTCCCCCCACCCCTACTCTCCTCACTCCTCAATAAGCACAGGCATGAAAAAGGATTTTGTCCCAGGTTAGAGAAAAGTCATACTGGATAGACTCAAAGAAAAATTAGAGTTTTGAGAAAGTGGCAGAATGTCTAAATGCAGTACCTGAACACATTTTCCCTGCTCATTTGTAGCAGCATGCAAAGTATTGCCAAGTTGAAGCAGTAAACTGTAAATCCCTAAAGGGCAGTGACCTTCTCCCATCCTGCATGGTCCCTGCTTCATTTTAGGTACAGAATAGTTAACAGCCAGACCCAGCTATTTGATCATAAAGTTGTGCCAATGTAGAGCTATAAAACTTAAATTTCAGTTTTAATTATAAGCTTCTGCAAGCTTCTGTGGCAGTAACGACCCTGTTTGCCCATCTCATGCAGTCCTGCGCTGATTGGGGATGGATACTGTAAATATTCCCATTCTGTCGTTCCTCCTGCACGTCACTCCTGTTGGTTTTGGCTCTCTGGCTGGTGCTGGGTTACCAGCTCTTATTTCATTAGCGAAGTGTTGTGCTGACTTGCGGTACTTGAATGTTTGCTAAGTGCTTTTTAGAAGCTGATATATTACAAAACCAGACAGAAGCAGATCCCTTCTCATTTCTCAGCTTTAGCAGAAGTGGAGAAACGTTCATTTCCCCTACTTTACAGGTGCAGAAACTGAGCACAAACGGAGATCAGATTTGTCTATCTCCCCCAAGTAAGTCAGTGACAGACCACTAAGCAGAACTGGCCTCTCAT
>NW_010307271.1:93702-102723 GCF_000700745.2 Antrostomus carolinensis
TCAGCAGGATGCCCTATCACCAGCTCATCCTTCACCCCCCCTTCCCTGTTAACAGGCTGATATTTTCCTTTTCTGTGTTTTGAGATGAATGTGTTTATTTCTCAGCTTGATTTCCATGCTAGATGTTAGATGCACTGTTCTCCCCTTAGTGTGTGCTGCAGATGGTGTGGAGGGGTGTTCATGTTTTAAAGCAGTGTCACTGTTCTTCCTCAGGTGTTTGGTGAAGGAGTTGATTCAGTAAAGAAATCTCTCGAAGGAATCTTTGATGATACCATCCCAGATGGCAAGGTGAAACACCAGCTCTCCAGCTGCCCCCTTCCCCTCCATTTACAGCCAGCCTACATGCAGTGTTGACTCTGAGACGTGAGAGGGGATGCAGAGCCCCTGGGAAAGGAGAGGACCTTCTCTCTGTGTGCTGTAGGGCTTGTAGCTGCTCTAGGAGGGTTTGAGGTGGTTGCCCACAGTCAAAAGAGCTCACTGTGTGTGGCACCCCAAGCACAGCGGGAGGTGCCAGACCCAGAGGGCTGTTAGCACTGCACACCAGGGAAATGCCTGCCCACAGGAGGACCTGGACACCGCTGGTTCTGGAGAACGGCTCCTTGTGACAGCCATATGGAGTTTTCATAACTTAGGGTTGGTGCAACTATGAAGTGCAGGGCTTTCTCTGTTCTGTTCTCCTGTACTTCTGTGAGCTTCTGTGTTTGCAGCCACAAGTACAACTGCTTTCTCTTTCCCCAGAGAAAGTCAGCTATAAATCAGCATTGAGACAGTGCTGAGAGGCACATTCTTCATGTAGTGAATGTGGGTTTAGCTGCATGAGCCCACTTGCAGCAAATGGGAATTCTGCAGCTCCCTCCATCACTTCCTGGGGATTTATAGCTTGGAGTGCAACTTGGATGTATAAAAAACAGTAAATTCAAAATAATTGCTAAGATTTGCTATATTGCCATTTCTAGGTATAGGAACTGTAGCATCTACAACAGTTTTGTTGGCCTTGGATTGGTTTACCCAGAAACATAGCGCATTTAAGTTTTAATTTTAAATCTCTTCTTATCACTATTATTTTTTGCTGCATTCCTAGCATTCCAAATAGCCATAGGGTGAAATCCCAGGATAAGTGCATTGTACCAGCATAGCTTTGTGGGTGGCATGGGAAGGCACACTTCTTACTGCTCAGGTAAAACTGCAAAGTTTTCTTGTTCAGACAGGCCTTCAATCTAGGCTTATGAATAAAATGTCTTCTCTGCAAGAGGGCTTTTTGATACAGTATATAATGTTCCTTACACTTGATACTGATTAAGAGATCTTAATCATATTTAGCTGATAGTCATAATGGATTTTGTCTGTTTAGAGGGAAAAAGAAGTGGCACTGAGCAGTGTCCATCAGCACAATCCTGACTGTGATATTTGGGTTCACGAGTACTTTACGCCGTCTTGGTTCTGCCTGCCGAACAACCAGCCTGCTCTGACAGTCATCCGTCCTGGGGACACCACACGAGATGTGCTGGAAATGATTTGCAAGGTAAAGGCTGTGAGTGTGCCCTGGGGCAGGGTGAAGTGTCTACAACCCTGAGCCTTTTCAGTTGAACCTCTAGTGAATTTCTCCTATGCCAGTGCTCAGACTGCACTGTGTTGCATGATCAGTTGTATGTTAGATGAAAAGCATGAATTGCACTGAATTTTTCATGCTAGCACCCCCCAAGAAAAATTCCTACAGCTGGAGCTAAACTTGCCATGGGTGTTGGGAGAGGAAGGCAGACTAGATTTTGCCTTTTTCACTCTGGCTGCTGTGCCTGAGCCTCTGAAGCACCTTAACACCCTGACTCTGCCTGTGCTGCCACCTCTCACGTACCCACCCACCCACTCCCCTTCCACCGAAGGCCAAGCTGTGTGCAGGACCCTTCTCCTCTCCCTCTCTGTCCCCCAGCATCCCAACCCCTGGCCCCCAGCATGCTTCCTTTTGCTGGGTGTCCCCCCAACACAGTAGTGCAGTCACCTCATCCTCACCCAGCCACCCCGGTCCCCCGCCTCTGCCAAACCCTCCTCCCGTGGCCCATTCCATCCTCCACCAGGCAAGTGGGGTGATCTCACCCTTTCCCAGGTGCCAGGTTGTCCTGTTTCCAGGTGCTGTTCCTCCTTCCTTCCCCCTGCCGCTTCCTCCCCGCCGGCTGGCGCGGGGGAGGAAGGCACGGAGAAAACAGCAGCACCGGGCGTAGGGGAAGGTGCCTGTGTTTGCTGTCTGCATTGCGGAGTCAGGCTCACCTAGTGTGGGTGGCAGGAGGGGAGAGAGAGGAAAGCTTTTATCTTCATTTCGGGGGGGTGGGAGAAAAACCACCTGGATTTCTTTGCAAGATGAAGTATCAGAGACATTTGGCCATTAAAAAGAGTTACGTCTCAGCAGAGAAGTTGAAAGATTTGACAAATTAAATACAAGCTTTCAGTTCTGGCAGCTATATAATGTGTGTTTTCTGCTAACCGGCTGACTGCAAGCTAGACCCAACTTGTGTCACGTGCTGTTCTGAAAAGTGAGTCCTCTTTTGTACAACAACAACAACAGCAAAAGAAAAGAAAACATTTATTAGGATTGAAAGCTTAACTTTGGGGACTTTTAGAACATGTTACATGTGCTTCCAAAGTGAGGGAAGGTGAGAGAAAAGCATTTGTTGGCAATAATTATACAGTGTGCTTGTCTCTCTGCCAGGTGCACTATTAAAGAGTGCTGCAGCTTATGAAAGCTCCTCATTGTATTCAGGAGAAGATGACATTTTTGAAGAGAGACATAATAGGGAAGCTGGATGACACATTATTAGTAATGATTTATTTTTAGGATTTATATTTTCCTTTGGGTAAGAGTGATTAACTCAGTAGGCCAAATCCTTAGCTGGCGTAAATTGGTGTAGCTCCTCCAGTTTCAGTAGGTGCCTGCTGAGAATCTGGTTGCTCACTGTGTGTTTGATTGTTGTGGGTGGGTGGTGGTGTCGAAGGAGAAGGGGTGGCAGGTGAGTGTTTATTTTTTGAAACACTTTCTTTCCTTTCTGTAAGAGTTTTCATTCTGGAAAACACTAATGGATGCCTTCTTTTCTATAGCATTTAATAATCAATCTCTCTCTTCTATCTCTTGCATTCAGCTCATTTTTTCCCCTTTAATATCTGATCCACATCATTTCACATCAGTTTGCCATCCGCCATCTGAGAACCAGTCAAGTTCTGGTATAGTAAACATTTCAAGATCTGCATTTCATATAACCCTCTTCATGTTTGTAAATGTGGTTAAATCTATCTGTGCTATTAAACTGAGCTTGATTATTCTGTTGGAGAACATTAAGTGCACTCAAGTCATTGTAGAAAATGTGTTCTTCTACTAACATTGCTGCTTGTTATTATACAGCGAATTAGGTTTTGAAGGCTGCTTTGTGACTCTTTTATGATTCAAGATTGGTGGGAGGAGAGTTTAAAGCGTATTTTAAAGTGGTGTCTGGAAGATTTATCCTAAGATTTAACTAATAACATCATTTGGAAGGCAGGAAAAGTCAGTGTATATGCATTAAATTGTTTCTTATGGATAACACTGATCAGTGTGAACGTGTGTATATGTGTTACTAATGTTTGCATAATGGTAGGTCTTAAAATTGAGTAGAAACACACACAATATATATGCATTTAGTCAGAGACAGTATGGAGAGAATAACACCAAAAATCAAACACAGAAGACTACATGGCATTTTTTGACTGAACTGGATAAAAAGTGAGAAGCGAAAAAGGTTCTCTTTTCTCATGATTTTCATTTTTCAAACAGACCTGTGTGAGGGGCAAGAAGCAGATTTCCCTGGGGTCTCTGGGGCTGTGCTCGAAGTCTCTGAGAAGTTATTTAAGCCTGATGCTCTGCAAACTTACTTTGATTTTGAGCTGGTGTTTTTCTACTCAAAAAAACTTTGGGGACACAAGTGCGGAGCTAGAATATTTCAGCGGGATGGCTAGCGTGTTTCTGTGATGCTGTCATTTCAGCACTAGTGAAGGTCTCCCCCACCAAGCTGAAAGATTATGCCTTTTCTCCTATCTCCTGGTCCTCTGCTAAGGCAGGCAGCACTCGGGGGAATGACAAGCCCAGCTGTCTCACATGGGTCTCAGGTCAGGCTGAATGGTCCTCTGGAGGTGCCTGTCCCTCACTTTAACTAGAAGGGAGCCAAAATGGATGAATAGTTTGGGTTGTGTGCTAACCCACTATGCCACGTGGAGCCTGTTGAATCGGATCACACTTTGCTCTGTAAATTCTTCTTCAAGAGCACGTTGGTTAACCTGTCGGGTTGTGCTTTAAATTGTTGGGTTAGCTGCTTAATTTAGTCCAGACATAGTCAGAATTATTAGGAGGGAAATAAATAAACCAAGAAGCTTATTTGGACTGCTAAAAGGTATTTTGGGTGGTCTTGAAAGGATATTAGTATCATTAAAGCTGCACTGTTTCTGCTCCCACCTTCCCACATATGGATGCAGCTAGACCAGCAACAACAACAAAAACAAAGTGTGTTAATGGTGTGGCTTTTAGGGTGGACTGGCTATGTCCACTTTAAGAGGACCTTTTCCTTTTGCTTCAGTAGAAGATCATGCCCCTGTGTAAAACGGTTTAATGTAAAATTTTGAGGTAGACAAAGCCTTGCTGCAGCTGTGCAAATTTTAATTAACTAAATGGTGTGGCTCATGTGCTGCACCATCACAGCTTTAATGGTGATGATTCTCATTGCTTGACTTGGATGGGATTGCAATGCAGTCGATGAATGACGTCCACCCTGGCCGACGGTGTTTCTTGAAAGAAATGGCTTAAAATATATGTGAGTTTTATCCAGTGACCTCTTTAGACGATGCTGTGCTCTGGCATAGTTCAGGGCTTCAGTGCAGCATTGGTCATCTTGTGTTTGCCTCCCTTCTACTCTCTAAAATAGCCAGAGCACACAGTTTTCTCACAAGCAAATCTCCCTGACTCTCCATAGTCATCTCCATGCCTGATGCAGTGCCCGTATCAAAGCAAGCAGAAGCCCACAGTCATTGACCACTGGGATGGCAGATCAAGCTGTTGCCTGCGGGGAAGGTTGCTCTTTTAAGATGCAATCAGGGCGCAGGTTGCAGAGCAGGTTGCAGACAGGCATGAGAGCACACTGCCCCAGGGCTCGGAACTGGTGGCTGAGGGGTATCAGGTGCCCCCAGCCCCGCGGGGAGCCCAGGGCAGCTGAGCATGGGCTTCCTGCCCCACCAGTGCAGCTAAGGCAGCTCCTGGTCTGCACCTGACGACTGGAGACCCCAGACTGGGTAAGTTCATGTCCCTCTACATCAGGTTGTGATTTCTGCTGACCTGCAGTCTTGGACAGCATCCCTTTGGGTCTCCTCTGCCAGGGGAGGATGTTCGGAGTCGCTATTGGAAGCGACACGACTACCCTGCTGCAGACAGGGGCTCTCTCACAACTCTGGGCTTTAGCTGATGACACGGATGACATGTAGCTTGTCAGCATAGGTTTGGCTGACCAGCATTTGTGCAGTGGCCGTGTCTGACAGTGCATGAAATGGAGGCCACCTACGAGAGCTTCAGCGCAGGAGACCATGGGAAGATAACCATGGTGGCAGGAGGAGGCTGCCAGGTTGCCTGGCTCTTTTCTGATAGTGTGGTTTTTCCACTTGGAATTTTTTCCCCACTGGCTTTGCTGTAAATGGCTCAAGCATTTTCTGGACTTTCAAAGAGACTTATTATGGACTTCTCCCTCTGGACATGGGGTGTGTAGTCTGTGGGTTTATGCCTCCTCTGTATGTTTGTGCTTAATTAGTGTGCAAGGCACTGTTTAATTGGTGTCTAGGGATAGTAAACTAATCTGGCCAGAAACTAATCTAGAACTCCTATGTATCATTTCTGAACAATTAAAACCAATTCCCTTTCATTTCTGGGGTGTTTGTGTGTGCATGTAAGAGGAAAAAAATAGTGAAAACAGTCAGTAAACAATGAGCAAAGCATGCAAAATACTTACCAAAAAATAAAAAGGGGGCAGAGGGTGAGGATCTCCTACATTCAGCTATTTTCACTTTGGCCTTTGATAGATTTCACATTCCTTATTTAATTAACTAGGTATTTGTCTGGATTACAGAGGTTATCCCATTTCAGATACTCAGTTTAATATACGGATAATTTGATCTTTGAATTTGACATATTTGAACGTAGCGCTATGTAAAGTGCAGCAATAGATGTGTCTCTTTTTTCCTTCTTATTGATAGCTCTTTTTTATTCCTGGGCTTATCTAGACTTTCAAAAACGTTCCCTGTTCTCTGAGTATTTGCTGAAGGGTTTGCTAGGTCAGTGTGTGATCTTTTCCACAGGTCACTCGGTGTACATTACTCATCATCTGTGCTGTGTGATCAGTCAGCTGACTCCACTGTATCATCGTCTTGGCTTGAACTGGATAAGCAAGGCTTTAAAAACATAATAAATAGGCAATAATGTCACTCTTGCATGAATTTTCAGATGAGCCATTGTTTTTAGTACAACCTGGGAATCTTTGGTAATTTACTTGTATAAAATGAAAAGCCCAATGTATAAAAACATATAATAATGGGATTTCAGAAGTGACAGAGAGGAGAATTTGCCTCCTGTATTTGTGAATCACTTTGGGGTTTTTCATTAGCTTTAGTCAACAGTTTCCGAACTTCGAGAGTAACTTCTGAATGACATCCTTTGTGTTTATCATAATTCTAATGTGTTTTGATTACACACTGCATTAACCTCTGCTTAAATCAAGCTTATTAATCGTGCTGAGAAAAGGTCGTTAACATCTCCCAGACCAAATGCCATATCCTGAGCTAATTATAACTAATTCATTAAAACGGTGTGACCTGTTTCCACTGGGATGCAATCCAGTATGCAACTCTTGGCTTCTTTTAGCCTTATCAAGCCACTGTATCCTAGGCTGTTTTGAATTTAGAGGACATACAGATTTTTGTGTATATTAACCTTGCTTGAAATTTACCACATCATATTTACTAAATTACAAAGATACTAAAAACCCCAAAACAAACAGGAAAAGCTTTCCTGTTACATTTTTCTCTGTTAGCAGAACATTTCTTTTCCTCCTTCTGATTTTAAATGCCCTTTGTATACAAAGGTATGCTCTGAGTCTTCTGCTGTAATAGTGTTTGCTTATTTCTGCAAGAGCATGGGATGGAGCAGAACTGCCAGATAAGCGGAAGCAAAGAGGTTGCTTAGAGTATTAGCACTGCCCTTGACATCCTGATCAGTGGTTAAATGAACACTTATTCCTGTAGAAGAGGAGGAGGTTCGGGTTCTTGTTCAAGTTAGAAGATCATGGGCTTCTTGTAAAAGATGGTGCTGGGGCATTTTTCTTCCTATGAGTATCAGGCCATTCTCTAAGTATAGATGATGTGACCCATTGCTTTTCTCTTCTAAAGCCTCTTCTCTGTTTCTTGCAGACACACCAGCTGGATCATTCTGCTCACTACCTGCGTCTTAAATTCCTGATTGAAAACCAGATTCAATTTTATGTACCAAAGCCAGAAGAGGATATCTATGAACTGGTAATGCTACCTACTGAGCAAAATTAAATGACAGTTTGTAGGACACTATTAATTAGTGTTTATCTGACATTTGTGATATGCAGAGTTATGCTTTTTAACTTGCAATTATAGTGCTTTGCAGACCATAGCAAATTGGCATGCAGTAATCTCTCCAAACATTTCATCTTGAGGAGACAGTTGGTGTTTAGCTTATGTTTGTGCATGCATGTGTCCGTGTGGAAGAGAGAGAAGAGGAACAGCCACAGGTTATGTGTGAGAGTCACTGTAAAATACATTTAAGCTTAACTTCTCTCAAGGTTGCCTTTTCCTGTTGTGCACATTGTTCTGGGTGGTTTTAAAAATATAGTGTTGAGGCCTGAGTATTTCTTGTTTGGATCACTTGGCCTGATTTTTAAAGAGGGAGAAAATGCACAGGTAGTTGGTTTCTTTGGTTTACTGTTTGGTTGATTTTTTAATTTTTTTTTCCTAAATGGGGAGGTAAACGTTGAGGTTAAAAAGCTCTGGAGTTATGCATGAGAATATGCTTTCCTAATTGCTTCAGTTGGATGTTTTCATATAATTCATTTCAAAAGTAGACTTCAAAGGAATTTTGAAATGAGAGATTAAAAAAAAAAGACCAAACAGAAATAGTGTCATGTGTTAACTCTATGATTTTACTCATGCACACTGTAAAGCTTTTTAAGGTCCTTTTCATTGATGGCTGCTTTATTTATAAAAAGTAAAACTTTGACAGTTATGGATGGTTTTGCTCATTTAGTAAAGAAGTTCTGGGCTTTGCCATTAACCCTGTCAACAAAAACTGCTAGTGGAGTAGTAAGACTTGGAAGCGAAATAGAGTTGGAAAAAATTAAAACTTGGAGGAGACAGATTTTAGCTTTCGTTTCCTGGATGGACTTTGGTGATTTGTTTTATGTTGAGAGGATGTAGGATTGACATAGTCATCAGTTATTGTTTAGTCTGAAAAAAATGAAATTATACCAAAACTCTACAGGCGGTGGGACTGTAGATTCACATGCTGAAAGATTATAATATAGGTAGGTGCTGCAGGGTTATACCTAAAGTAGTAACGTTAAGACAACACACACTTTTATGTTTGCTTGTGTGTATGTTTGTTTCATGAGAAAATTAGAGTTACTTTATTTAAGTGTTTAAGTAAATTATTCTCATGCAATATGATGAAACTAATGTCTCTATTTTTGTAGTCTTCTGAATAGCTGTTTATAATATTGTCTAATATTGATGTCACCTTGCTAGAGGTATCTTCCATCTACTAAAATGCTTTTACAAACATACATTGCTGGTAAGGTAAAAGGTAAAAGTAATTTCTTAGGATGGTATTCCTTTTTCCTGCAGAATTTATCGGTTGTATTTAAATAAAAAATGGAGATTAAATATCCATATTCCATTCCTCTCCAAAACATTAATAGTGACGCTTTGTGCTCTGACACACTCTTT
>NW_010307271.1:102742-119165 GCF_000700745.2 Antrostomus carolinensis
AGCTCAGTTTATTAAGTGTTAAGAATGTCACTAAAAGCTCAGGGGAGAGTATTTAGCATTAGGTGCTGTACCAGGCAGTTATACTTTTAAGCACCTTTTATTGTAAACGAAGTGTTGGAGTGTTTTGGCTGAAGCTTGACATGCCAGACTTTTTACTTTGGGTAAGATGGCATTTTAGACGGAAGCACGGGACCAGAGGCCTTCCTGAAAATTTTGCCAGTGGCATGAAGCTAGAGTGAAGGCATTGGGACTGCTGGAAGAAGTAGCCCTGGGAAAGGGTGCTGGGACAAGACCAAAAGTGATAGAGTCAAAAGGGGGGCAAGGAAGAGAAAATCTTGATAAAATAATAATAGTAATAGTAGTAGTAATAGTAGTAATAGTAGCAGCAACCAAAATATGCTGCCTGCCTTTGGTGTTGGGGCAGTGGGTCCACGGGGCACAGAAATGTGAGCAGCACCTCAGGGCTGCTGTCAGACTGGCTCTCTGGTTTGGGCAGCTCAGCTGCAGTCTGTGCCTCCCAGTCATTTGCCTCCTGCTCAACAGAGGTTCTTGCCTGAAAAGGCGATTTGGGATGCAGGCAGCGCGTGGCTCCTGTATTCCTGCGAGAGCATGTCGGCTGTCCTCCTTGGTTCTGGTCCTGCATGCTCAGTTTAGACAACCGCACGGATCAGACTCAAGTTCTGGGCTGAAAATACTGTGATTTTTGCTCCTTTTTTCTTTCTCTTTTTAAAACTCTTGCTGAAATCTAGCTGACATTTTTGTAAATGTAATTTGGCTCATTTTCAGGTTCTGAATAATATGTTCCAGTATTTGAAAACTGCATTTTAAAAATACTGCTAGCATGGCATCTATATTTATTTTTCCATTTTATTTTACTATATACAATCATTTAAGTGGGTATATAACTGTTCTTTAATACCAAATATTTGCAATTAAACAGGTGTGTAAGCATTGATATAAGCAAGAGATAAAAATATATTTTTATTAAAGAAACTCTTTACTGAGTTACTCTTCCTTTTTAAAGAAAGGGTTTTGGTACTTCAGTCTAAACACTGATGCCATTTAGTTTCAAAATGCTAATTATTGTGAATTGCTTTTTTTTACACAGTCATACCAGCATGTAAACAAAATTAGTATTTACCTGTGGGCTATTATTCACCTGTGGGCATGATTTTTTCCAAAGACAAAAGGATGGCTTGTTACTTAAGTGCTAGCCTGTGTGAAGGAAAAAACAGCTTCAAACCTTGGCTGAGCCAGAGTTTTCCAGAGTGTCAAGGTTGTTCTACAGGGAGTAAGTCAGGGCTGACTCCCAAAGATGTCAGCTCAGAGCCTTTAAATACCTGATCTGGGTGACTTTGTCTGGAAAAGCGGAGTTTCCCTGCCTCAGTGGGGTGACAGGCCCTTTGTTCAAAGCTTGGGGCAGGACCTGGGTACAGTAGCGAGCCACACAAGACAGGATAACAGAAGTGATTTAAAAGCACAAAATGTGTGAGCTGTGGTGGAGGAGTGTAGCCCTGCTGAGGTGTTGCTTGGCTCCTAAAAGGCAGAGTGAATTGCACCTCCATGCGTAGGCTGCTGGGTTATTACCTAAGTGTGAATTTGTGCTGGTCTCCCAGGAAGGATGTTAATGACCATTTCAAAGACTTGGGGGCATTTCTTAGTACAAATAAACATAAATGTGTTAAAGATGAAATTTTATGCTAAGAAAGAGCTGCATATCAAATCTGATAGTCTTCTAATGATTAAGAAATGAATTTAAGAAACAAAATCCCTCCTTATTATTTTAATACTATTGAATAATTGAATTCCTGCAATATCTTAAGCAAAATAATATAAAAATGTTAAATGATAACTAACTATAATATATGAAAACAGGAATAGAAACTGTTTCTTGTGCACTCAAAATGGTATTGACAGAGTGAAAGAGATGTATCCTTGCTAGTATGTTGGCAGCAGTAAAACACTGCTTCCTCCTCTTTAACTGTTCAAACAGTAAAGCATAGTGATGCTACTAATACATCTCACACATGTGGAGAGAAACTGTTTGATGAATAATGACCACAGTCCATTTCTTCTGCCTGTAATTAAAAAAAAATCTGTTCAAAATTATTACCATTGATGTGTCCTCCCACAGAAACATATTTTTGTGGTTTTTTTTTTCTATTCAGCTGTACAAAGAAATAGAAATCTGCCAGAAAATTACACAGCACATTCAAATAGAGAAGTCTGATGCATCCTCTGATATTTATGGTGAGTTTCTCTCCTTGATTTGTTTTTACTTTTCTACCAAGTCAGTTCTAGTGTGTGCAGGTTCTTGCTTGCTCTTCATTGATATACCTGAAAGGCCTGGTGAACACAACAAGAAAAGCACATCTGATTCCTGTGCTGTCCACAGAAAGCTCGCTCTCCTGCCCTGAAGTAGGATGATTTTATTTGTAGTGCACTGAACGCTGTGTTTCCTGGTGCTTGAGCTATAGGATGTGCAGCTCTTTGATGAGAGCTACGGTGGCAGAAAGGACGAATGTGTTCTTGTTCTTGTCATTTCTCAAAACACCACCTACAGAGGTTATGCAACTGAGCTCCAGCAGAAAACAGCATCCTTTGCCAGTTCTCACATCTTACGTGAACGCCAGCATCGTGACGTTCATGGAGACCCTGCAGTGGGACTTGAGAGAGGGCTGCCCCTGTGGCTTGCTGCTGCTAGCAGGCTCTCCCACTCCTCACCTCTTCCACCAAGTGAGATGGCAGGGATGCAGCCAGGAGCATTACTGTGGGTAGGAGGCATCTTGATGTCTGCAGCTGGGCAGCTGTCCCGGAGAGGCTGCTTGGCCCCTTTCCCCACCTGCTGTGGGCACATAAGGTGGGTGCCTGTCTCACCTCGATGTTCCCATGGCTGGAGGAGCCTGGCTCCAGTGCACACCCAGCCCTCGAGGGTGCCCTGTGGACTTCTGGAGCCAGAATCTGACACGTCGTACAGATCTGTGTATAAAACATAAACCAGAGGAAGTCCTCCCTATGTAATTTCAGCAAAATCCCTAAATCTTTACCTGGGGGTGGTCATATTTCTTAGCTTTCAAGTATTTCAAGTTGCAGACCTCCAGCCTGGTGAGTTTGCCCTTTGGTCTGGCAATTATAATTCTGTGGTGTATTTTAAAGTTATTTGTGCAACTTGCCCTGCGGGAAGCCAATCTGCATCTTTTGACTGTTTATCTAAATATTCTGTTTTAATGAATAGAATAATTCTGAATCCCCAAACTGCTTAATATACAGCTGCAGGCCATTTGAATATTGAGCTCTGCTACAAAGCAGTGGTACTGACTGCAGTTTCAATATTGAAGGCCTAAGAGAGAAATATTAACCAGCACAGTGATGGCCCCAGATTCAATAATTATGCTGTGCCTGAGAGCACTGCAAGAGTTAGGGGTATCATGGCATTTAATGCTTATTTTTTTTTCTTCTCTTTTTAAAAATGATAAATGGAAAAGACCATGAAATGCACTGTCATGTCCTGTGTCACACATGGGATGTATCTGTTCAGTGGCTCCGACCCTGTAGGGAGTGAATGCTAAATGCACCCCAAAAAAGCTTTCTCATTGAAAGAAAAATGCAAAACTAACTTTAACTCTAAATGGCAGCAGAATTTCTGTAGTCTGTATGTGTCTCATAGAAACAATACTGTGTGTTCATACAGTGAGAAGCATGTGCTGAAATACATGTGTGCAGGGGAGCAGAGGTAAAGTGTTGATCCTTTCTTGGTGCTGGGGAAGGCTAGGGTTCCTCCTGAGATACTTTCCCATCCTGTACATTAGGTACATTTGAGTTTTTAGTTCTTTTAGTCTCTTTACAGAATTAGCATTGCCAATACATACTTTTACAATCCAGAGAGAAAGCTACGGCACATTCACGAGCTATGGTGACACAAAGATCACAGCTTTAAAATTTTGGCATAGAATCTTTTTAACAGGGTTGCTTAAGGGTTCTTGCTACTGTTTTTGTTTTGAAAAAAAACCCAAACCATATATCAGTGACGTGACCACACAGTCTCCAATGGTCATAAGTGTTTGTGTGAGCGGGGCTGCCTTTGAGATTGGTTTGCAGTCAGCTGGGCAGCACTGGACTCTTAGCCCCTCACAGGGGCTTCAACAAGTGCTGGGAAAAGGGTTGGGAGCCAGTACCAAACCAAATGTCTACAGCGCTAAGGGACTTCTAATTCTGATGATTACTTGTTTTTTTCTGTGCAGCTTTGATCAAGCCTCATAATTCTTGCCCATTTAAAAAACATGTGTCCAAATTCCCTGTGCCTTGATTCCTCCAGAAGAACTGGAAAAAGTCTTCATTTTGAAAATAGATGCGGCAATGAAAATCATTAGTGACGTTACCTGTTACTGTTGCTAGCATTCCAGCTATAGCAATAATAATACTACTTGTAAATCACCTTGAATTTTCAAGATACTTCACAAGCAGCTATTCATGAATCCCGACAATGTAGATTTAGTGCTGTTATCTCCATTTAACAGACATAGTATCAAAGACAGAGAGGTGAAATGCTTTCACTAAGGGTGCAATTAGACAGGCCAGTTCCTAGCCTAGCAGAAAGGTAAGATAATAAAGAAGTGAATAGCTGCCTGCTGGCTTTGCAAGTTATTTTGGGCCAGCTAAAGGATCCTGGTGCTGGGGAGGGGGCAGAGCTGCCCCTGCAAGCGTTAGCAAGCTTTTGGAGCAGCTTCACCGTCGTACCTGAGCGCACCATGAGTTCAAGTGATGTAATGAGAATGGAGCAGAGCGTTTCAGGGAAACCTCACCTGGGAACATTTCGTAGTGTTCCTACTCCCACCAGTGTACCTGTGATAAGAGGCACTCCTGGAGTGTCTGGCCAGTGTGTTGGACCTTGCCAGCATTAGATCTGTCAGTGTGATGCTGTTGCTGATGCCTGGGCACATACGTTCTTGCTTCTTTTACTGGTACCAGCCTCTTTGCGAAGGTTGTGTGGGCAGCAATCAGGTTGCACCAGCAGTAAGAACCTATTGCTTACAGCTCCTGTATATACCAGGAGCATACTGGCATTTTTGTTAGCAACTGGATATCTCAGGGGGCCAAGTTAATTTTCTGGAGGCAGATTTGTTCAGGTATTGTGCTGGTTCGGTGAGGCCTTGTGCACTTATAGATGTAGTCTTTTGTTCTCCTGTCATCATCACTTTGCAGTGAGGAAAAGGCTCCGTCTGGGTCACCACCCATCTCTTCACACCTGTGTTTCAGAATCCACGCACAGTTTGATAATAATCTTTTTGGCAGTGATGCCAGCTTATGCAATCACTGTCACTGCCACCCACTCCTGCCCTTCCTCTCAGGCAATGCTAGTGCATGTGTTTGTGTGCAACACCTGCACAATTCGGCCAGATGGAAACTCTACATTCGTATTATACATGTGTATATACAAACTACACAGACATGTTTATGCATATATGCAAGTGTGTAGATATATGTGCAAGTATATATATATATATATATACACACACACACACACACACTTGACTGAGGTATTTCCCATGTGGATGAGTTTCCTGCTCTGCTTTACTGTATGGCAGTGACAACACTGGCACCGTAACTGCAGTGGGACAGGAATGCTGCTTCAAATTGTTTACTGGATCCAGCCATATTACAACTATGAAAATAAAGCTTTTTATCCATACTCAGGGTATGGTCAAAAACCCTGTCTGTGGAGGGGTTAAATGTATTGTGAGATGACCATTTCAAGCCTGTTGCTAGTTGCCTGTCTCTCATCTCTTAAAGGTGATGACAATGCTCCTTCCACCCATTCCATTCTGGATTTTTTTTTAATTAAAACCAAAGTCAAAAGCAACTACAACTGCCCTTAGTCCTGACAGATTGGAGGAGACAGAGGTCTTCTCATGCAGGAGAATGGGAGCTTGGGAGTGCTAGGGTGTGCTAATCTCTTCACAGTTAGCCACAGCTAGAACCTGAGATGAAACTCAGCCTTGTTTTAAATGTGTGGTAGCTGGCTACAAAACAGCATTTCAGTTGCAAAAGGGTGATGGTATTAGTACCTGATAATTTGTGCTTACTCAACCTGCAGTTTTGGGCATGCTCCACTGTGCTTCTGATTAAGAGTTTTCCAGGTATGCTTGGCAGTGACAACAGCCAATAGCTACTATTTTTTTACAGTTGCTCTTTTGTTTAGTCGAGAGTTTTTCTCTCTGCCAAAGTTGGTGTGTTGAGTGAGTTTCATAAATTTGATTTTATTCAGGCTGAGGAGCTCACATACAGATTCCAAGTAGCTCAGTAAGTCATGAAGGGCCATATGCTCCTCACTTCTAGGCTGCCACATTCTTCCCCCTCCTTTCTTTGTTTTTAAATGTTGGATGAAAAAATAACTTCTCATCCATAAGCACCAACTTGAAGGGAGTCCTAAAGTCAGAATAGGCTCCCAGCACATCTGCTTCCTCTTGGCTGGTGGCTGATTCCATGTCAAACAAACGTGTCCCCCCAGAGGTTTGTGTTTTTCTAATTACAAAAAGAGAGAGCAAATGGATGCCTAAACCCATTTAGGGAGTAATGAAGTTTCAGAAAGGCAAATGTTCTGCTTTAGATAACTCAACAGTAAATAAATAAACCCTATTTAACTAACCACATTGTATTTCCTTTACACACTGTTATCTTACACACTGTCAAACACAAATGGCAGGAAAATCACCACAACGAAACCTAACAGTACCATTTGCAGCGTTTAAATTAAGGCTGTGTCAGTACTTCCATTATAAGGTTGGTCTGTGGGTCTCTAATGTAGCTATAAAATGTGCACTGAGCTGAGACTTGGCAAATAACAGGTTATGCCAGGAGCAGCTGAGAATAAAAGGAGGAGAAGAGGAAGCAGCATTTTTACAAACTTGTCCAGTCCAGGAATGTGAAAAGTAAAAGCTGACGTTCAGCTTTAGCAGGCGCTTTTGTGCCTTGTCTGAGCTCAGGATGGCATGTCAGCCGTAGCTTTCCATTTCCTGGCTTTTGTCAGTTTGGGTCACAAAACCACATCTCTGTTCAGCTTTTGTCTGCACATAGCAAAACTTCTTGAAGTGACCTTTTGTGGCCAAAGAATTGGAAGGCTGTTCCAATATTTTGCAGCTGTGGTATGCTTAAATAAAGCTGAAGATGATTTATGTATGAATTCAGAAATTCAGTGCAGGTTTTTGTTAAAGCCACTTTTGTTTTTTAACTTTCCCTTTATGTTTGTAAAGGTTGATGGGAAAGGAGAATGGAGGAATTCCTGACTGCTCACCGCAGGGATGGCAGAGCCTTACCTGTAATACATGCAGTTGTTAGGACATGCTGGAAGTGGTTGGCTTTTTCTAACCGTCTCACTGGGTATCTCCCCAGGTTTCTCTCTGTCCTCTGTGGAAGAAGAAGGGATTCGTCGGCTGTATGTGAATGGCGTCAAAGAGACAGGCCTAGCTTTCAAGAAAGGTAAAATGCTTTTTAAACTGCTTTTGTTATTGTTTGTTTAATCCTGGCATAGACCATTAGCTTGTTGGGATGGGAGCTTTATGAATACACCAAAGCAGGGTCCCAGTCCAAAAGAGATCATAGTCTTTTGAGAAGGATCTGAGGTACTGATTACATGGCTGTTCTGCTCTTGGGATCAGCTATGCTATATAGTCAACTTCTTTTAATTTTGAGTTGCTATATATGTAGCAGGGTCAGCTAGAAAGAGGAGCAGAGGTCCTCTCAAGTCAGTCGCTGCAAGATAAATGGGTACAGTAGAAGTCATCATAGTGCTCTCTGTGGCTGGGATTACTGCCTCTAATTTTGCTTCCAGCCTTTGCAGGAAGCATGGCAACACTTGGACCAGAAACCCACAGAAATAAATAGGCTGCTGGGCTTGTCCCAGGGCAGAGCAGGATACAGTTTGACTGCAGCTTACCCAAGCTGAGGTCAATGCCGACGCTGCCATGCCCTTACTGCTTTTCCCATTCCTTGCCCTTTCCAATGTGCCAGCACTGCTGCTCATGTAGTCATGGTATGGGCTGGCCAGGGAGCTGGGCAGCTGAAACCTAAACAGATTTTAAAATACAACACAGGGAGCATGAAGAGTGAGAAGACCCTCATCTCTTCACTACTTATCAGTGTATGCAGAGTCCTCAAAAACACCTTCAGAGTTCTCTTGGAGAGTGGTTAAATGGTCTTGCAGAGCTTATTCAACAGTTTACTGTTGCCAAAAGCAATGGGGGCTGGTCTTCCCCCAGCTGCTCCAGCCCTTTGGCGAGCAGATTCAGCTCACTGTCTTGATAGAAAACTGCCATGGCAGAAATGTGTGGCTGGTTTTCTGCCCTGCTAGCAAATGGAGTTGGCTTGTGTTGTACTGAAGCAAGTGGCAGAAGTGGCACAGTGGAGGGACAAGACTGTGCAGACAGAAACACGGGAGGAAGAAACAGAGGGCAGGGGAGGGAGAGCAGTTCTGGCTGCAGGGAGCCTGGAGTTTCACTCAGCTGTAACCTTTAGTGCTAGCTTAGGAAAACCTCATAGGTGGTTCTGGACATTGTTGCATGTCTCTTGAGCTTGAAAAGTCTATCTTTCTCTCCTCATCTCACCTCAGCCCCATGCAATTCCCTGGCTGACAGGATGGCGATTCTGCCAAAAGCCCTGAGTGGGGGCTGGCGGGTGGCTCTCTGCCAGCCTGCACCAGGGAAATAAAACTGCGGGCTTCTTGTGGGGAGCAAAGAGAATATTGGGGGGTGGAGGGGAGTTAGCAGGGCTTCCTTATTTTGCTTTTGGAAAATGTTCCTGCAACAATTTAAATGAATCTGTGAACACAGACTGCCTCCTGTGGGGCTGAAGCGCTAAAACATGCTTTCAGTGATATGTTGCTCATGAGAATTGATATAAAAAGCCAATTCTGTCAGAACAGAATATTGGCAGGCTATTACGACAAGATACCCATAGTTAGCAAAATGCAGGGAGGAAAACGCTCTTCAAAACCCATTATTTACATTCACGTTTACATTTGACTGCACTGCCTATAGTAAGTCTAAGAGATACAATGTTTCATTTTCAATCTTTTCTCCAATTAGAAAACTTAAATTTTATTTTGTCCTAATAATTTTTATGACTTAGCTTTTTATTTTTTTCTGTTGGTATGCTAGACTGTTGTTGGAATTGGAGATGCTTGATTGTATTGAGATAGACATGATGCTTTATCCCAGATGATTCAAAATGAGGATTACAAAGAGTAAATGAAGCCCCAGATATGATGTTTATGGTTGCAGGCATATTAATGTGCTACTTTTATGACATGGCATCACTAAGTAGAATAAATGAAATAATGCAAAAATGCTTGACTTGCCTTGTTTTGTCCTTGTTTCAAATATGATTTTATGGTCCATTTACATTGTAGCTGTTCTATCTAGTTCATTTTATTCTCTCCAAAACTGCAGACAACACTACAGTTTCTGGGCACAATTACATGCATTTAGGAAGATCTCAGTTTTCCTAAAGGAGACTGAAGCTCTTTAGCCTCCTCCCTTCCACGTTTTCTTTCTTGAATGCGGGTAGGTAATCTTTTTGCAGGAGGATGCAGCTCAGCTCTGCTTGCAGCTTAAGCTCATCGAGTCAGGCTTCCATCCGGGCTTAAGAGTGGACTTGTCCTTCGCTTGATCACCCAGCCAGAGGACTATGTGTCACGAGGACACAGAGCAGCTCTTTCGGCCCTGTCAGTTCCAGCCTCCATCCCAGTAAATGCCAGGATGGTGACTGAGATGCTGCAGCAGTCCCACTGGCAGCCTCGTGGCTGTTGCACAGTGTGCGTTCCCACTGGCCGTGCCTGGAGGGCCAGCTCCTGTGGGGGGAAGTCTGCCGGGGACCACCAGCGTCACCCTCAACTGGAGACAAAACCTGCAGCGGCAGGAGCAGCCCTGATGACTGGGGCTGTCAGCAACGGCATGCCCTGGTGTGCTGCTGCCTGCCCAACCCCAACAATTATTTGGGACTAAACCCTGGTCCAGCTTGCTGGTTTTAGTTGGAGAGTGGGCCTGACTGGCTGAGGAGAAGGTCAGGTTTCCCGCAGCACCTCAGAAGGCTGCACGTCACCTGTTGGCATTGCTGCATCACCCCTGAGGCAAGCGGGAGTCAGCTGTTTCCTCTGCAGAGCCCCTTTTCCCTCGGGCACTGGTGCTATACATAACTCCTGAAATCACACTGGCAAAAACCATGACTAGCTTCCCAGGCACTGAAATTTGCCTTTTGAAGATCTATGTACTAGGATGCAATTCAAACAGGGTCAGAGAGGAGGCTCTCTGAAGTCCATATACCTCAGCTGAGTGGGAAACATTTTCTCTCCTCCTAGGTGTATGGGTAGGTGACCACTTTCAATAAGTCTTCACTTATATGGAAAGTTAAAAGCAAGGATCAAGACAGCTCAGCTACTCCATCCTTCCCCTGTCCTGTGTGCAGCTCCTCAGAAGTCTGACTCTGTCCTTCAGTATATATTTATTTATGAGCAATATGTTGTGTGTAGGGTGGCTTACTGTACAGGGGCTGTTCCCTTGCAGAGTGACGTGAAGGAAAAGGGGAGATCTTGTTGCTGGTAGGTTGTGAGGGACTTCCTGGGCATCGCGCTCTTAGGGATAGTACTGGAGTACCAGCCTGACAACAGATCTCGCAAAAGTCCATCAAATTTCAATATCATTTGCAGCCATAAATGTTTACTTTATGTCTAGACATAACACTGTCTGGCATTTCATAAACAGCCGGCTGAGCTCCTTGATGTCTGTGGTAAAAGAAACGTTACTGTGCAAGTCTTACCTGTTCCTTTCTGCATTGCAGGCTTGAAAGCTGGCGATGAAATTGTCGAGATTAACAAGAAAGCTGCTGAGGATCTGGACTCAGCTCTGCTGAAAGATGCCCTTGTTCAGCCTTCTCTGTGTCTTACTGTGCGCACCTATCCTGAGGTAGAGGAAGGGCAGAAACTAATGCAGTCGCCACCACGTCGCTTGGAAAACCCATCTGACTTGGGTGACACTGCACTGGCATTTGCTGGGAGCAACCAAGGTATTGGGTTCCACATAGAAATTACCAGGAGTAAGATTCACGCTTACAGTGTGCTGGTGTAATCCCATTGATCCCTGCATGTAACTTCCATGGTGTAAGCGAGAGGAATTACGGTCTGAATGCACTGGGTAGATAATACATGGGAGCTCTGGGGGCTGTAGGGTATAATCTATGGCAGCAATACAGGATGATTGTGTAGGCGGTTAGGCTGTGAAACATGTCATCGCCAGATGCATGTCACATCATGGAGCTGTGCCTACAGCAAGTCACAGAACTAATTGCTTACTTCCAGGCTGCTCAGGAGGTGCCTTTAGCTCTG
Organism: Antrostomus carolinensis; assembly: GCF_000700745.2. Taxonomy (NCBI): domain Eukaryota; kingdom Metazoa; phylum Chordata; class Aves; order Caprimulgiformes; family Caprimulgidae; genus Antrostomus; species Antrostomus carolinensis. The sequence goes on from NW_010307271.1 coordinate 114,117, forward strand.
GATTTGCCCACAGGATATATGTGTGGCAGGGAAGAAAGAGGGGATAAGCATTCTCCCTGTCTGGGATTAACCAGGAGCACAGGAGCCTTGTGTCTTTAATGAGACGCATAAATAACTCCCAAGGACAATTCAAAACACCTAAAGGTCGGGAACGACATTACAGCCAAATGTATCTAACTGGTCCCACAGCACACTGCAGTGGGAAGGGGTGTTCCTGCCCACCACGCTGCCTTGTTCAGAGAACTGAACTGGGAAAAGCTCAATCCTTAGTAAATGTGAACTGTTTGCCACTAGTTTAGCTTCCTGAACCAGCTGAGAACAAGCACCCGTACTGGGATAAGAGAAATGGCTGCAGCAGAGCAGGGTTGCCTCCTTGGTGAGTTGCTAGCCATCACCTCTGGAAGACAGCAGTGTTGGGAATTGCACGGGGATAGCAGGAAAGCTCCTGGACTGTGTCTCCTCTTACTTCCTGCTTAGTCAAATCTTACTTGCTGGCTTCTAAATGCCCCCCTGTACTTGGAAACAGAAGAGGATACTGCACATACCTGCTTGCTTTAGATTATTTGAATAATTTATAATACAGGAAAAATTTATGGAATGGACAAAAGGAAGTAGTTTCTAGATAATCCAAACTGTTCTGAGCTGAGGTAAATTTTTACTTTCAGTTAAAAGGCATCTAAATATGTCAAAATACTTTGTCTTCTCCCCAAAGTAAAGGTTTCAGAAATGTCAAAATAATTGTTTTGACAACTATGAAATGGTTTTGGTTTGGCATTCGGCATAAAAATCTGGAGCAGGAGGAGAGCTGTTAATGCACTTCACTGGGGTTGAAGTCAGCCCTCTCTCAGGACATGTCTGTCTGATTGCTGCAATCACTTGGTGTAGGGGCTTCTGGGATGAGTCTGGGTGCAAACTGGACCTAACCCAGGAGCAGCATGAGTGCGTTAGCATGATGCTGAGCTGGAGAAAATGATCTACAGTGAAAGATAGTTTGCTTGGGCTCAGAACCAAGCTGACTCAACTCATCTCTGCCTGCAAAGGGTCAGGGAGGTGCAGCTTGCCTTTCCACATTTCTGGATGCTGCTCTGGTTTTGCTTAAAATGCTTACTGAAAGTGATCTAGCAAAAACGTCATTGTTTGGGTGATGGGAACACACAGTGGGGAAAGAGAAAGCTGGACCTCTAATCTGACTTGAAGGATTGTGGTATTCATAGCAAGCGGAATAGTGCAAACAAGAAAGCTTGAAAACAGCTTATTGAAAATACCTCCAAGAGGACTGATAAGAGCAGCCTCATGTAAGACATGGGATAAACCCCCAAAGGCAGCTAAAATTAAACATTTTCAGAAGGACATTTTTTCCCTTTTAATTTTCATTGAACTTTTCCCAATTAGGCTTTTGTGCTGAAAAATCAAACTCATCTTTTACATTTTTATAGCTGGCCACAAGATGCCCCCATTTCCTGCTTAACACCAGCTCTTCATGAGCCCCATCCTTTTGTCCTTGCGTGTGCTTTTTCACTGAAACCCTGAGTGCTGAGTCCTTGTACCCTGCCTTTTCACTGAAGTGAGTGTCTGCCCTGGGTGCAAAGAATTGGGAACTGAGACTTTTGTATTTATGCGACGTCATGATTTCTAAGGCAGAGCAGTCACATTTCATAACACAGGGTCTCAACAGCTGGTCTCAACAAGCAGTTTCTCTACCACTCTCAGTTCTCTGCATCATTATTTTGAGGGTCTTCGAGAGGTCCTTCTCCTTTACTGAGGGTGCGATAGTGCATGGTTTGCCAAATGTGTCTGAAGAACCTAGCACTAGCCTTCTAATGTTATCCAGTAATAACCCTGTGGGTCCCATGTGAAATGAAGACCTAGGATGTGGCTGATGGACACTTCATGGCAAAAACAGACCTCCTGCCTCTGCTGCTTTGTAGACCCAACTTCTTTTGTGCTGCTCCCAACTCATGTCTGTCCTCCTTTACAAGCTTCTCCTGAGCCAGATTTTAGTGGTTATCGCAGTGGTGTGGAATGGCTGCTTCTTTTTCCATGTCCTGCAGTGAGCACGTGAACTGTCTGGTGGGCCAAAGCACCTCCTTCTTAAATAGCTCCCCAGGACTGGGGCTAAGCTTCAGGGCTTCCCTTTCCCTTCAGATTTCTCTCAATACAGCTGCCATTCAGTTTTAGTGTGCTGTAGTCAGCTCCTTTGCTCTGTCTTTCAGGTGACAGGCAGCACAGAAGCTAGAGCTCTCTTGACATTTGCTTTCCTTCGAAGTGCAGCAAACGTTGAGGTGGGAATCACCTTAAGTCCTCGACAAAGAGGAAGGAATAGTTATTTTAAGCAACAGAAACAACACCATAGCTCACCAGCAGATGTGCTGATGTTTGTGGAAGCTTCTGAAAGTGCCTGTAGTTGCCATATGAAATATGCTTCTGAAGAACTATGTTAAGACGGTGTTTAAAGCTAAACAACGTCGATGCTCTAATTTGGGATAACTTAGCCTGAGGTGAGAGTGAAATCAAGGATCTGCACCCAAGCGTGCTTTTGGGAGGCAGGTGTTTTGATCTTCTCCATCAGTTTCTCTCTGTTTAGGTGTTTGTAGAACACAATGTTTTACTGAAGCCTTTCTTCTTATGGCCCTGTGCTTTTTCAGGGATTCATTACCGAAAATGTGATTCATGTGAATTTTTAAAAAAGAGTATGTGCTTTTATTTGTGAGATTGTGGCTGTATCTTAGATTTTTGGTCTCAGCTCCACAGCTTCTTGTAGAAGAGAGCAGTCAAGTATGAAATATCCACTGACCCATTTATTTGTGTCCTTGTTGATTACTGGCAGTTTGGCTGGCTAGGCAAATCAGCTCAGTGATTTCTGTTATATGCTTTATTTATAGCATACAGATTTTTTTCTTTGGTCTTGAAGTGGTGTAGTTCCCCTTTCAGCAAGGGGGGGTGAAACACTGCTGGGCCAGAATGCCAGCAGGTGTAAATCACCTGTAGGCACATCCATTCTCCAGAAATTCAGGGTCTGGTTGACCGATCATGCTGATGTCCTGTCATTATCTTCTTCCCTAGCAATTCTTTATCGGCTATGAATGAGCAAAGGGTAGATTTTTTTTTGTGTGCAGCAAATCATATTGTGTGTTTTCAACAGAAAGATGCTGTGTTATATTTTTTAATGGAAGCTTGCCTTATTACTCAGTGGGAGGTCTTCAAGGAGCAAAGCAGGGCTGTTTCTGGGAGTCGACCTCGCCGAAGTGACTGCCAGTCCTCCTGCTAAATACAGCTGTTTCATTATCTAGAACTGCCTTGTATACACTAAGGTTGGGGCTAGAGCTGCAGATCAGCTCTGTGGCAGTGGTTAGTTCATTGTGTTTACTTAACAGGTTATTCTTGAAATTACCTTGGATTTTATATCTCTAATGGATGTGAAAAATATCATCTTGGGTACGATATATACTTTCCCCTAGGAATTTGTGCTGCATCAGGCTTTGCAGAGCCACGAGTTTTGTTCCATTCTTCTATGATTGTTGTTTTTCCTGGCCTTCAGTCTTCTCTTCTGCTAACACAGTCTGCATAAATCTGGTTGAGGAGGTCTATCTCTCATTCTGTCTGGAGCCCCACAGCATATTTTCCTTACTGCCTAAAAGGATCAGTGAGAGCCATCTCCCCTGCCCACAAAGGAGTGTTTTGTCTCCCCAGTCTGCTCCACTCAATCCAGGCAACAAGAGGCTGGAAGCTGTCAACACAGTCTTGCATTTCCCTAGAATCATAAAGAAGATATTTTGTTATTAGAAGGGGATTTAGGAACAGGAATTCTATCCATATTTGTTTGTAGTCTCCCCACAATTCACAACCTTTTTTTACTCTGGGGTAGACTTTCTGAGGTGTAGGTTTTGCATGCTTCTGTATTTTGAAGATGTCGACCATGAGGGATAACTGTGAGTGATATAAATCACTATGCAGAATGTATAAATGGTAAAAACGAAAGTACACCCGTTTTGAATGGATCTATTAATCTTCTAGATATGAAGCAGCTATGTATTTTTAAGGAGTCTATTATTTTGTCATTCAAGAAGCAGGAGAACCAGGGGCTGAAGTTATTAACACATACTCTAAAGACTGTGGTATAAAACCGAAACAAACTTTCATTGTACTATAAGAATGGCCACTATTTTTCATTCCATCCTTGTCCTGTCACAGGTCCCCTTAGGCTAAGTAATTTGGTTTTCAGAAAAAGCTGAGACTAACAGTAACCTTAATTTCTTCAGAGTTATTTTCCTGAGGCAGACAATTAATTTCATACCTTTCGTAGTATGTTAAGAAATATTCTTATCATTCAGTGCTTGATTTAACAATTCCAGGGGCATTTACTGCAGCAGCAATCTGAGCGTCTTACATATAATTAATCAGAGACATGCAGAACTGTTGTTCACAAGATCTGTTTTCTAAAAGCTTAAAATCCAAAGCTCAAGGATGTTGCCTCAGTCAGAATTGCATTCAGAGGTCTTATTCCTGGCTTTTCTAAAGTCTGCCTGAGCTACTGTTGAAATAAGCAGTGTGGCTATTGGCACGTTAGTTTTAGCTATGGCAGCTCTGGGTTTCTGCCCCTTCCCATTTCAGCTGCAGTAAGTATCCCTGTTCCCTTCTCCGCAACCTTCTCATCTTGATCTTCTTGCTGTGTTGCTGCTCCCCCTGCTGTCTCTGCGAGCCCGAGGCTGCAGCACGGCACTTGCAGAAGGAAAGACTGTTTTTTCTGATCTCAAGTGTCCCTGGTTTTGAAGGTCCCTGGGCACATGCTTCATTTTTACATCTATGAAAATGCTTGTTTATTCCAAAGGGGCTACTCAAGTGCATGGCAAGTGTTTGATGAGGCTCATGACCTGGGGAGGATGAAGAGTGACCACGGTACAGTTGGTACAGGGAAAGTTTCATTGAATCTGCATTTTTCCCAAGAAAAGTGAATTAATTGAATGACATTCAGCATAGATTTTTCTGTATTTGTGCAATTTATTACCTAGTTGAAATGGAAAGGGAAGCAATAGAGTTCTGTCAAAAGGG
>NW_010307271.1:119179-138054 GCF_000700745.2 Antrostomus carolinensis
GATTTATGGGGCTTGTTCTGTAGCTCTCCTGGAAAGGCAGAATTCCCTTGTTCGTTCCTATACTGTTCTTTGGTCGCTCAGTTGACTTTAACTGTGATAGCTGTGGCTGGGTTTTACAGGTCTTTGGAGATGTCATCAAGTCTGTGGGTCTCCCTAATGGGACAGAATACTCCAGTGTAAAAATAGTGCTTCCTTATTTTATGTTTCAGTGTTTCAAAGCTAACCAGAATTCTTCTAAAAGAGAAAAAAAAAAAGCATGCTTACCTTTTTTTATTGTAGGTTTATAGGTGAAATTTTTTTATCAGATAAAAATTTAATCTGAGAGGCAGTTCTCTAACAATTTGTATTAAAATTGTTCCATTTATGACATATTCTCTTTTGAAAGGTACTCCGTTGTCATAACGGGGCCGTTCCCCAGCAGCATTTAGAAATGACACTTTCTGTTTAAGGAAATTGCTGTTGAAATGCCCAAGTAAGTGATACTCTTTTGTTTTAAGACTACAGTCAAACATGAGCTGCTGCAAGCACTTGGCCACTGAAACCTTTGCGGCACTTCTTGCAGGAGGACAGACACTTGAGTGTCTTGGCTGGGATTCAGCTGGGGCAGTTGCATTCTGCCTGGTCCATATTTCTTCTACGGTTTCAGCTCGGATGGGGGTTACTCCTTATTTCCCCCTGAAAGTGATTAAGCAATCGGTATATTTTATTTCCAGCATCACTGAGTTTCATCAGTGAAGGAAGTACGGAGGAGCACAACACATATTTTGCAGGGAGCAAGCAGTGGCGGGCGGGCAGGGAAGGACACCAGGCTGAGCTCCTCAGTCCCTGACACTTGCTGGCTGGCTACAGCAGTCCCAGAGCTCGGCCTCAGCTGCATGACAAGGTGTTGTGTGGAGTGCTGAGATGTGTAAAACAACCTGCTTAGAAGACTGAGGCACCTTAAAGTTACAACCAAAGCTTTCAACCATCCGAGCCTGTTGTTGCTTCTGGCCCGCAGCTGGTAACATGCTGGCAGATGGCTGCCCTTGCCAGCACTTCCCCATTGAGTCCCCTCTCTGCCACAGAGTGGCAGTCCCCTCTCTGCCACTGCGAGGACTAAATTCAGTATTGCCTCTTCCACATATTCAGGAATAAGGCATCGAGATGCAGGGTTTTCTGATTTGTACGCTGCTTTTTGTGTTAGTAGGATGCGCACTTCTGAGTTATGGCACCACAGCTGACAGAGCTTGGCTAGGAATATTTATTGCCACTGCATTAAAAAAAGCAATCTGGCACCAAGAAGCGGGCTTTAAGAGTGGTACAAAATATCGTGGAAGTCTCATTAAAATCTAGAGTGACAGCAGTCCTGCAAATTGGAAGCAGCAACCATGGAAAAATTTAGCCAAGTGTTGGCATGGTGCTTAAGATTTATGTGATTCTTCAGGCCTTTAAGCCCCAGCACCTTTGCTCCAGTGATACAAGACTTGCTTTTATTTTGTTAGTTCTAGCCATAAGTAGGAGTTATTTAATGGATATTAGTCTTAATGTTATGGGTATTACACTGCTGAGGCAACTTGGGAGCTTGTGTGACCTCCGTCTGTGCTAGTGGCCACATGGATTTGACCCTGTTTTCCTACTGCTTTTTGGATTTCCCTTTCTAATTCCTTAATGTCAAGTGAAGCCCATGTGTTATCGTCCCTAGGAAATGGTAGTGGTAGGGCAGCGATCAGGTGCTGCGGAAGGAAATGAGCACACTGTTCTCAGAGCTCCTTGCAGAGCTAAATAAAGATTTACAGGGCAAAAATAAAATGATGTAATGAACCTGACAGAAATGGGACGGTAACTGGAAGGTATTAAAAGGCAGGAATGTGTGGTGTTATTGAACTGATTGCCTGCGTTTAACAACCAGGAGATAAACCTGCTAAAGTCGACATTGGCATTGTCAGCTTAAGACATTAGAAATACCCTGAGCACATGTACTGTGTGACTGCTCATTAAGGCGTAAGTGAAAGATTGCTGTCTACTGGGTAAAAGTGTTTATACTGCAGGAAATAGATTAAGTGCTGTTTTACTATACAGGAAAAGAAGAAGTGGTAGCTTAAAAGCAAAAACCAAAACATCCAAACAAATATTATTTACTTTGGCTTGGTGTGAGAAACAGCTATAAGAGATATTTTACACAGCTTGTAATGGAAAATTAATTGCAGTGAAAAAACACAGACTGCCCAAAACAAATTATGATATATGGCACATTTTTTCTCTTAACTTTTAATGGATAGCTTAAGAGTTTTAAGATTTTTTTCACACGTTAATAGAGAGACCAGAAAGCTGATAGTCCAAGCTGATAGTTTTTAACTTCTTACAGAAAAAACACTTCTTCAAATAGATTTTGTGATGCCAAACACCCCCTACAGGAACATCTTTTTAAAAGGTAAACCCTATCTTTTCAGGAGAGAGGCATGTCTTCCAGAAGCTCAGCTATGCACTACCTTTTATGTCCTTTTAATTTCATTTGATGTCCAATTTAGCTCCATTCCAGTACGCAGAATATGAGGTATTTAACAGATGTATAGATGTGGCACTTACGGACATGGTTTAATGGGCATGGTGGTGTTGGGTTGATGGTTGGTCTTGATGATTTTAGAGGTCTTTTCCAAATTTTAAGATTCTATGATATGTTCCAGATTTATTTCCAGATTTCTGAATTTAAATTTTTCCAAATTATTTCCAGAGTCAAAAAAGTGGAAATCTTTTAGTCGTGCAAATTTGTTTTGGTAATGGTGGCTGAAAGCTTCCAAGAACAGCAGGTGAAAGTTAGGTACTGAGGAACCCACACCTGGATCTCTGTTCTCAGTCTTCATGTACAGAACCTTACCCAGTATGTGTTTACCAACCAACATTGTGCAGTAACATAAAACTCCTTGAACAAAGTGCAGTGGCTTTTCAATTGCAGTGAAGGGGCAGCAGAATTTTCTTATTCACTGAGGAAACAGTTTGTTTTTTCAAAATATCTTGATTTTAAAGCAGCTTGCCATTTTTTTCTGAATTAAAAAGACCATCCATGCTATTATAGCCTTTTTGGCCAAACCACACAGTGTTTAACTGAAATATATATCAGTATAACAGATGTGTGTTATCATCACTGTGGCCTTTTCACTCACAGCATTGCTATCTAAATAATAGAATAAACAGAATGGAATCAAGGTATAATTGCTGGTGGGACATTCACTGTCCTGTTCATGTGGCAGGATGCAGGTGGGGAGGCATACTCAGAAACCAGCTTTCCCCATTCATAAATAACTCTTCCTTGTGGGGTTGAGGGGAGGAGAGGGGAAAGGTAAAAGGAATGAGTGTCTAGACTTAGCTGCTGTAAAGTACCTCTTTATGCTGGCTTGAAGGTCAGTTGAGGCATACAGGAGTTTCCTGGCAGAGTTCAGTCCATCACTGGTCATTATTATTTGCCATAGCTAGAACTTGGATGTGTATGAAATCTGGTTTTTGGTGAAGACTGCCCGAGTTGTAGTAATACTGCTTCTTACAGCTATTTGAGTCAGAGAAGGAGATCCTCAAAAAGTTATTTGTGCACAGAGCTCTCATGCTGGCATTAGTTCTCTTCTTTCTTTTGTCACTTGCAGGTAAATTCATCATTTACTTACAAGAAGTTGGAAAGGAGTTATTAGCTGTATTAACAACATAGTCTCCAGAAGAGTGCTAAGGCATAGGGGTGCATAGTTGTTGCCACGTACTGATGGAAATGAAATTTAGGTTTTGGTTAATGTAATAGACTCCTAAAACCTGCTAAACCTGAGTTTGTTTCTTTAAAAATCAACACTGAAACTGAGTAGTGGGTGTGTTAGGCCAAAACGGCAAGCAATTTAAAATCATCATGTTTGACTTGGAGGAAGGATTGACCAGTGCTTGCTTCTTGGCACAGCCTGCCTATTCATGTACTGCAGTTTCCATCTGAAACCACTGAAGTATAAAGGTTGGCAATTGCTCAGCAGCCAAGAAGTTAAGAATAAATTTAAGAACTTCAATGTGGCATTTTAGCCTTATCTCTGAATTGACTTTCCTATTTCCCAACTAAATAATGTGTCTGGCCATAACCTGTTTATTTTCACTCCTATAGTTAAACTTGGCCCCTGCTGTAAACTGAGGTAGTCCTTTGAGGTCATTGAGTGCCTCTGGCATAATACCTTGTTGGCATGTACTAGTGTGCAGGATAGGGCCTGGCCCTCCATGGAAACTCCATGTCTGTTGTGCCCAGGTTTTTGCATTTTTTGGAAATGATGGTTGGGTTTTCACACACATCTCATTTTCAGCAGGGCACTCACTTTGTGGCGACCCAGACAGCTCTGTTGAGACGGCTCCAGAGGAGGCGGAAGCACAAGACTTGGAGTCATCTGATGAAGCTGATAAGATGAGCAAGGTGAGAAAGTTTCATTTTCACGTGACAAGGAGCAAAAGCACAGTACACTCACGGCTGATGTGCTGACTTCACAGCTGCACACCATTAGAGCATCTTTCCTGGGAAAATGTTAACTTTTCTTTTAAGGTGTTTGAGGATGATATTGAGTGTAATACATTACAGTTTTGATTATGGCACATTGCTACCTCTTAAGCAAGACTAGTGCCCTTTTTCCAGGGTTGGTTCACATCTCCAGTATCTTGTGATAATATTCCCTCATAGTTTTTAAATGGGCTGGTTTATCACCTCCTTCACCAGAGCAGGTCAGCTAACCCAAAAGATCAGGTGGGTTATTATGATTTCTTACTCTTTCTTGATTTCTAGGCATAGAAGGAATATAAGTTAAACAGTATTTCCTTAAATCAATAGCATAACACACATGCTAGTTTTTAAATGCAAACTAATTATAGCCAATCTACCTTAAATTGAAGCAAAACTCTCCAATTATAGCTAAGAGGTTGTGCAAATGGATTGCTAATTATCATCTATTAAGGGATGAGTTTCGCAGCGGTTGGTTGGTAGTTTGCGCTTGCTCTGGCGTTGAGGAGCTTTATGCAACATAAGGTGTGATGATTAGTGGCTTTTGTGGCAGAATTAAGTGAGATTATTTTGAAGACACTGATTGCTTTTAGGTATTTGTTGCATAGGTGATGGTGAGAGCTTACGGATTTTTTTTGCTACAGAATTAATGATTTAATGAGTATCAGCTCTCAGTCTGTGCTTATGTTCAGATGTGTTTTTTCTCAGCTCTTATTTTAACTACAGTGTGTTACAGTGAGCTCTGAGCTGGTCCCTGTGCTATTCTACTTGTCATTATAGGAAAAGGAAGGAAAAGACCCGGGCCTCTTGTTTCCTGATCTCTTATGTCATGCTAGCCTCTAGTTTTGTCTTTGATAGCCAGACAGTGGAAGTCAGATAAGAGGAAACATTCCTACGCATGAAATACATGCGGAGAAGGTGATTACTCCTACAGTTTGTTTCCAGGTTTTATTACAGGACTTTTTATTGTAAGTACAAAGAATTTCTTCTTGAGTAAGTGGAAGTGTTTGTTGGTACTTTGGGTTTTTTTTAACTGTAAATATGTGGGATTTTCATATGTTGTGAAAGGAGTCTTTTCCGTTAAACACTGAAGCTGTGGAAGAGCACCAAGCATAACACATGGTTGCTTGGGGAATAAATGTTCTTGCTGTGTTTTCTGTATTTCTGTACCGTGCGACAAGCTGTGGGGTTCCAGTTTGCATGTTGCCTCCTGGATCTTCGGAGCTGTAATTGCCTGAAGCCAGGCATAAGGATTACATGATTAGCCTTGTGGCTCAGCAGATTTATTTAAACTGAGAAATGTGCATTAGCAGCTCTAACACTTAATATTCTTATATTGGAAGAGTAACTTTTAACTCTAACAAGCCTTGGTTCCCAACGAGAGGAAAAATCTTTCTGCAATTGAAATGTTGGCGTCAGTGCATGTTTTCTTTTAAAACTGATAAGTATGTCTTGTTTTGTTTGTGTGATACAGAGGGGAGTGAGGCATTTTACTTCACGGTCTGTTTGTTATGGGACAAACTGCTTGAAACGGTCTTCCATTAAAAAAAGCAGCACACTTGTATTTATAATATATATACAGTGCGCTCAATTTGGCAAACTCATGAATGCCACTGTCCCTGTTCATATAGAAGAGCTCTGTACTAAGTGGGTTTTCTTTGTGGTTCCTCTCTAATGAAAGCTGCAGCTCCTAAATTATTTTGCAATGCCTATAGAGAATTCTAGTATATGGTAGCAGGGAGGATATCATTGCTTGCTAATCACATGCTAATTTTTAAATACAACAGCAATGAAAAAAACCCTTAACCTAAAAAAGCTCTGTCAACGGGAGGGTTTTCCTAATCCCTTTGCTTTTCTGTGTGTTTGGAAAAGCCAATCTGCGGGGGGAGTAATGAGCCTGCAACATGTGTTTTTCCATGGAAAAAAGCCACCATCCGATGGGTATGGTGAGGAAAAAAGCAAAGGGTTTTCCTGTCCGTGCACTGCCACGAGTTTCCATGCTCCTAGGAGTATGGCGCCGAAGATAAAGCTGATGTCCTCAGTGCTGTTCTACAGGGGCTATTTTTGTACATGGGAAGTGAAACACTCTGCCCTCACACCACCAGGAGGGGCATGTTCCCCTCTAACACCATTACCACCACAGCTTCCAGTCTCCCTCTGATGGTGGAATTCACGGGAGACACTCTTTGTTTTCTGCCCTTGACAAAAGCAGGGCAGGACCCATTCACAGCTGGGCAGCAGAGGAAATCCACTCAAACTATGCTGGAGCCTCCCAGCTAAATACAGAGTTCCCCTCTTTCAGCACAGATGCAGTATTAGCAGCCAGAGAGCCGAAAACAGCGTTGGGGCTGCCTTTTGCCTTGCGATAGCATGATCCTGAGGCAGGGCTTAATCTTACAAACACCACCGCTCTGTGCTGTCGTGCTGCTGGTCTGCTGATGCCCACAGAGTGCTGCAGAGGAGGAGAGCTCCAGGCTTCTCCAAGGAAACTTCCCGGCTCTCCAGCCAGCAAAGCGATCCTAGGGGAGAGTTAATAATTCATGGGAAAAGGAGAGGAACGCAGTGCTGCAGCTTTCCTCCATCCGCTCTTGTAGCACAGGCCGGGTAGGCTTCTTATGAAGGTAAGCTTTGTGAAATCCTTCCGAAAGCTGGGCTTGGGTCCTTCTGACTTACCTGTAATTTTCTCATGTAGGTGATAGGGGGATTTATAACACAGGAGGTACCCAAATATGTCTTTCCTTCTCCTCCTTCTCCCTCCCAGCTGTCTCTAAAAAAAAACAGCATGTGTGCACGTGGGTGCGTGTTTCTGTAGTAGTGGTGCATTTGTTCCTTAATCTGCAAAAGCCTCCAAGCTGTTGATAGTGATGGAAGATTTGAAGGGTACACCAGTAGCTCTGAGGATTCCTCCCTTTTCTGAAAATCTTCTGTATATCCTACAGACCCGATAATGTAGAGTTTACTTCTCCATCACTATTGTCAAAGGAATCATTATAATAATAAGCAAAAATGAGATGTCTGCGGAACTATTCTGCTAAAACACTAGAAACCCATTTCCAAGGTGGGTTGAGGTATTAGCAGTGCAGTGGTGTGGGAGAGCTGTTGTTCTCCGGACTCGCTCATTATCTAATTTCATGATACCTTCCCTGCATCAACCAGCCCTCTTGGGTGCAGTGTCTCTTGAGTTGAAATCTCTGTAAACAGTAGATTCAGGTACGCTTTCTGCGTGCAACTCTTTACCTTTAAGCCATGCAGCTGGCAGTGGAGTTGTGCTCCAAGTTGCTTCTGCTCTGGGGTGGTCTCCTGACTTTTCCTTCTCTCCTCATTTTGTGTGGGAGCCAAGAGGAGGAGAATAGGAGAAAGGAAAACCTGCTCTCTGCCACCTCTTCAGGCTTGTTTTAATCTAGCATGTAAATTCAAGTTTCAGGCTGTTAATGAAATCTAGATCGTGCCCCTCTGCCAATCTCCAATTCAACAGAGTATCAGGAACATTTCATACCAGAGTAATTTCTTAAATGGTTACTTGCCTCTGTGGTGACCTGACTGTTTTGACCTTTTAAATATTGTAGCATAAATTGAGGTTCAAAGGAGGTACCCAGAAAACTGACTATACGTGTGAGTTCTTAATGTTGCAGGTTACCAAAGGTTAAGATAGGTGTGTTGCATCTCAAGATCAGTCTTTGTACATATTTTTTTCCTGTAATGATCCTTTGAATTTAAATGGGGATGTTTTAAAAACTGTCATCAGTTAAAATGCTGCAGGACACTAATTTCTCCCTGTTTCCAGTTAAAGATATCTGCCCCTTGAAATGAAAGCTAATTACCTTGAGGCGCTTGTGCTTGGGGGAAGCGTGCTATAGTGGGCTGTGTGTGTACACGCTTATAGCATTAAATGTATTTTTTCAGAGAAAATAGGTCGTCTTCTCTCAACAGCATTATTCAAGACCAGAATTAAGTCTCAAAACCTTCAATGTGTTGCAATAGATGTGAAAGGATTAAAATAGGGATTTGAGGGGTAGGTTTCCCAGTAGCATAACTGGCTTTTGTAAGTTCTTTTAATTCTGTGCCTCTGTCCCTTCAGATGTTTAATATTCTTCAGCAGTGCTGTTCGTAGCCAATCGGCTCATGCTCAGCCACAGGCAACAGACATTTATATTCCCAGGCTGCCTTCACCTTCGCTTTGCTGCATTTCAGCCTCTCTGCTGAAGTTTTCCTCTTAAGGAGTCTACAAAAAGCAGCATTGAGTTCTCAGCTTCAGCTGGTAGCTGGCTCTTAATTCCAGCTGATGTGGTGAGCGAACGAGGCTGGCAGCAAATTACACGTGTGGAAAGGCTTTGCTTAGAGAAATATGGTCACTGCCCTTCCGTATTAAAAGGCAGCTGTCTTCTGTGTTGTATGCTAAGTAAGCAGCATGGACTGTCTGTCTGGAGTGGGAAAGCCTTTCAGATCAGCTGAATATGTGAAGAACTGGGATTTTCCTCTTAGCTGAGTGACGGCTCTGGCAGTACCGAGTCTCCAGTGATGTCGGCTCTTTGGAGAGCTAACCGTAAAGTCAAGAACGAAAACGCTGGGAGAGCCGGCGACTCTCTGTACCGTGTGCTGTATCTGGTGAGCAGATCTGGGCAACGCGACTAGTCTAAGTAATTAGCAGTTAAGTGAATTTTCATGCTGTTTTAATATTCAGGTTATAAATTTGATGCTGAGCTATAACATGTATACTCTGTAGAGGCTTTTCTTTATTGTGCAAAGTTATTAGCAGTCCTGGCAATGCATGGAAAGATGCAATTTGCCTGAGTTTTGTTTGGGATATCGATACTGCTTGGAGTTTGCTGTCTGTTTGCTTAGAGGTGCTGTGTGCCATTCAAGGGGACAATCTGCCTGATGCCCGAGCACCCCTATTTTTTTATATGGTGAGCACAAGGGGAAATGGCACTCTGCTTGCACAACTACAGGGCTGGCAGCCAAAACTCCCCACTGTGGGCAGCATCAGTGTGCTTGATGAATTTATGGGCTTGCTTCTCCTGCATGGGAAGGATGTGAGTTTAGCTCCTCTGCTGAGTCCCCTGCAGAGAAAGGGTCAATGTACTTGCAAATAAACTTTGCTTTACAGCCCACTTGTGCCAGCCCTTCATCTCATTTTAAGGTTGCTAGATGGGATTGCTCGCAGAATTGTGCCTGAAGTGTGATGCTGTAATTCTTCTAGAGAAATCCTGGTTCAGTATTGTCATTGTCGCAGCTGGCAAACAGAGCTGGTACTAGGAGATAAAAGGATCTGTTTCTGTTCCAGACCTTCCCTACTCTATCCACTTTCTCCAGGAAAATGGGGACAGAGAAGCTTTTGTTAATACTGTTTGAGAATTTTCAGCAAAATAGCTGTGTTCTGAACCTCTCTGGGTGCAATATGCATCTGCTTTCTGTCTAGAAATTGATTTTCTAGAAGTAAATATAAGGTAGACAGGATCAAGTTCAGGAATGAAACCAGACAGTTTGTTCAATGAACAAGCAAGAGAACAGGTTTGTGAACCTTATTTTGCTTGAGGCTTTTTGTCAAAGAGTATTAAGTGAGTGATACTTGGGAAATATATAAAAAGATGTGAGTCAGGGCAGAGGCAAGGCAGAGCTCAGTTGCTGCTGGCTGGAGCTGGGCATGGCTGAAGTCAGTGAGTGGTTATTAAGTGTGCACAACTGGAGATAAGGTTTTTAAAAGTCTTCTGCGCTTCCTTTTTGGCATATGGGTGTAACTATTCCTTCTGGGACACACTGCGTGCCTGTATGACAGTTATCCAATTTTCAGCTACTTGGTAGTGTTTAGCTGGTGTTTCACGGTGTAAGTGGATTTTTGCTCTCTCTTTCTGAGTGACCTATCTTTCCCTGCAAGTGCACACACAGGATGGTGAGCTGTCTGCAGGGTATCAAGCATGAACTGCTTAAAACATTTGGTTTATTTTTGGAGTTTGATTCCATAGTGTTTTATACATTATAACTATTTTTATTTGTACACTTAGCTCTTAAAACAAAATGCCACTGGATATGTCTTCCTCAAATATTCTTTCACAAAATAGTCTTAACAAAGCTAAACATTTCTGAACAAAGCTTTGCATATCCTGGCTGTTTGCAGGCTCAGATTAACATATATTAATTGTCAGTTCTTTATCCCTTTCCAGCAGAGACGGTAACTCAGGAAGTTTTTTTTGCTTTCACCTACTGCGCTTTGTGGGTTTGGGGTTGTTGGGATCAAGATTGCACCTGTTGAAATCTAATGCAAACTTAACCTAAAAGTTGGGTATGCTTTATGCTTAAGAGTACAGTGAGTGTAGGTAGAACCTTGCTGAGAAATAAAAGGAATTACTTTTCCTAATAAATCTTAACTCTCAGTGACACGTGTCATTACCAGCAGCTGACTTAGTTGGAAGTGGACTGGTTCAACTCAGTGCTTCCTCCTGCCCTCAACTTACGTTTTTCCTTTCTTCCTTGTCTGAATTAAACCTCAGATACTGAAGATGAATATTTTTCCTGTAATAAACTCCATCCAAGAGGCATTTTTGTATAGACAGATAGTTAAAATTTTTCATTGCTTACACTTAAGTCCTGAAGAAAATTATTGTTTGCATAATAAGCATCTTTACTGATATGCCTTACAGTGGTATGCTTAGGTGTACCTGCTGAGGTACAAGTGATGCTCAGGTGTAAATGCTCAGGTGAGCATTTACACCCATAAGATAGCTTTAAGGAAAGCAACTATATTATGGCAGGAAATCCCTTACTTGTCACTAGCATGGTTAATGTTCCTCTTTGGCTTCAAGGCATTGTAGGTGCACTGAAAGGTGAAATAGTTATGTGTGAGCAGACTCTGCAGCTTAAAAAATGTGGAATTTTTTCAGCACTGGGTAATCACAAAGGTATGGAGTAGTGCAGGCTCTGGATGATGTTGCTGCCAGCTGGTGGGAGTGAAGTGATCTCCCAGGCGGCAGGGGTGTCTACAAAGTGCAAGGTGGTGATAAGCTTTTTTTTTTTTCTTTTTTTCTCTCTTTGTTTCGTTTTCCTCTTTTTGTATATTCTGTGTTTGAGCAGGCAGGGTCAGTTGTTTTAGTATGAACTGAAGGGCTATAGAGGCAATGCTGGGAAGTCACTAAATCTGGATTAAGATACCATGGCAGGATTAGATGCAAGTTAGAGAGGTGCCATCTTTGCTGGGTGGAAAACTGGCTGGATGGCCAGGCCCAAAGAGTTCTGGTGAATCGAGTTAAATCCAGTTACCAGCCAGTCACAAGTGGTGTTCCCCAGGGCTCAGCACTGGGATAAGCTCTGTTTAATGTCTTTATCAATGATTTGGACGAGGGGATCGAGTGCACCCTCAGTAAGTTTGCACATGACATCAAGCTGGGCAGGAGTGTTGCTCTGCTTGAGGGTAGGGAGACTCTATAGAGGGACCTAGACAGGCTGGGTCAGTGGGACAAGGGGACAGGCTGGATCAATGGGCTGTGGCCATTTTATCAGGTTCAACAAGACCAAGTGCTGGGTCCTGCACTTGGGTCACAACAACCCCATGCAACGCTACAAGCTTGGGGAAGAGTGGCTGGAAAGCTGCCTGGGGGAAAAAGACCTGAGGGTGTTGGTTGACAGCAGGTTGAACATGAGCCAGCAGTGTGCCCAGGTGGCCAAGATGGCCAATAGCATTCTGGCCTGTGTCAGAAACAGTGTGGCCAGCAGGAGTAGGGAAGTGATCCTTCCCCTGTACTTGACACTGGTGGGGCCACACCTCAAGTACTGTGTTCAGTTTTGGGTCCTTTGCTACAGGAAAGATGTTGAGGTGCTGGAGTGCGTGCAAAGGGCAATAAAGCTGGTGAAGGGTTTGCAGAACAAGACTTATGAGGAGAGGCTGAGGGAATTGGGGTTGTTTAGCCTGGAGAAAAGGAGGCTGAGAGGAGACCTTATCACTTTCTACAACTACTTGAAAGGAGGGTGTAGAGAGGTGCGTCTTTGTCTCTTCTCCCAATCAACAAGCAATAAGACAAGAGAAAACAACCTCAAGTAGCACCAGGGGAGGTTTAAATTGGATATTAGGAAAAAATTCTTCACCAAAAGAATTGTCAAGCATTGGAACAGACTGCCCAAGGAAATGATTGAGTCACTGAAAGGGTTGTCAAGCATTGGAACAGGCTGCCCAGGGAAGTGGTGGAGTCACCATCCCTGGAGGGATTTAGAAGATGTGTAGATGTGACACTTAGGGACATGGTTTAGTGGTGGACCTGGCAGTGCAAGGTTAACAGTTGGACTCAATGACTTTAAAGGTCTTTTCCAACCAATATGATTCTATGATTGTCAGTGCAGCAGCTTTTTCCCTCCCATGTCCCTGCCAGGTCTCTGAGAGGGATGGAGACAGGGCACGATGCTGCTTTGGCAACTCTAGAAGCCTGGGGCTGTCGTCACTGACACGAGAGACTATACCTGCTCCAAACTTTTCAGCGTAATGAAAGATGCGAGGAGATGATCTAACATGAGGAGGTGAAGAGAGGATAACTGTCTTTTAAATATAGACAATTGATTAAACATTAAAGAAACCAGCTAGATGTAGCAGCTCTGAAGAACTTGACTTGTGAGGAAGAAATTCAGCCTGTAAGGCATATTTCCAGACACAGTACAGATATACAGTTGCTTTCCCAATTGGAAGCCAGAGAGGCTTTGGTTCCCCAGACGGCTCTGCTTCCCTGAAAAACAGCTTAGATGTTTTCTGTCTCCACGGTGTCTCCTTGGCTGTGTTAACACAGCTATTCCCAGGACTGTTGCAGACCAGATTAGGGAACTGGCAGAGGGTTGGAGTGTGTGTTTTGTTTGCACAGTCATTTTTGGTTCCCAATTCTTGGGACTTTTTGTTTGTTTGTTTTTCAATTTTAAATGCTAGGGGAGCCTATTTTAATTAGAGTTCCTGCTTATCTGAAACCAGGAATGTTATTGAACAGTACTTCAGTTAACTTGAATTGTGCAACTCTTCCTGCCCCCTTCCCCCTCCCACGCCATCCTAGCACTGAGAAATAGGAAGGAAAGACAGATATATGAAATGATGTGTGCACTTTGGGACTTTGGTACCTGTTAAAAAGCCCCCAGGCTGCAACCGCTTCACTGAAAAGGCTTCTCAGCTCCATCATTCCTATAGCTCTTACTTAAAATATTACCACTGGTCTTTCCTCTCCCTTCTTTTTAAAGAGTACAGAGCAGGTCGCTGCTTTCTGTCGCAGTCTGCATGAAATGAACCCTTCTGATTCAAGTGCTCATCCTCAGGAATTTACAGGACCCCAGCTGGCCACCATGAGACAACTCACAGATGCAGACAAATTGCGAAAGGTTATCTGTGAACTTCTCGAGACAGAACGCACCTATGTCAAAGTAAGGGCTCTCAATGTGTTGGTTCAGACTACTAATTTTTTTCCTCCTTCTGGAAAATTTTGTTAGTTTCTTCTCTAATACTTCAACTTATGTTTCATGCATGTATCTCTTAGTTAGTTTACATTCAATTCTATAACCTATCCCTATAATAGTAACTTAAACTTAAATAGTAACTGAAATAAATAGGCTTTCCAAATTCTTACGCTGTCATTTTGAAATTACTTAGCTGGTGTGCAGAGGAACACTGCTCAATGAGATCTGGTATTGATTTTGTAAATAAAACTGTGTAAATATTCCCTTTTACTATCTTAAATTCTGTGAAATCCAGTTATTTTGTCTTATGCATGAAAAGGAAAAATTTGTAGACTAGGTAAACGGTGATCTTTGCCACTTCAATAAATATTCAGAGGCAGTTTGAGAAGTAACTTGTGGATCTTTTTCTGAATTTTTAGGACTTAAATTGTCTAATGGAGAGATACCTGAAGCCTCTACAAAAAGAAACGTTCCTCACACCAGATGAGGTATGTTAACTGTTGCTTACCTTTTTGCCAGATAGTTTATGCACACTCCGCTCTGCTCATCCCCCAGCTTAACTTGCTTGTCTGAGCAAGGGCTATGGAGAAATTTTGAATTCCATTTCTTTTAAAATAATGATTTGAGTAGAGTATAAAGGTACTGCTCAATAATGTATAGTCTGTAGGGTTTTTTCCTGACATCACACTGATTATACAATTGGACTGAGAATTACTGAAGTTCTAGAAAACATGGTTTAGCTGCAAAGTGATATTTCAGCTTCTTGCCCCTTTTTTTTTTTTTCTTTTCTTTTCTCTTATTAGCTGGATGTTCTCTTTGGGAATCTGACTGAAATGGTAGCATTCCAGGTAGAGTTCTTGAAAACTCTTGAAGATGGAGTAAGGCTGGTTCCAGATCTGGAAAAGCTTGAAAAAGTTGAGCAATTTAAGGTAATCTCATTGTGATATCTGTCTGACTGCTGTCAGTGTTCATGTAAAAACCTACATCTGCTTACATTTGAGATTAATTTTTAGCCAATGCTGAAGCTGTTTGATAAATATCCTGCTACAATTGTAGTTTATGCTATATTTAGCCTATAGAGCACTAGAAATCTGTAACGCCATGTGTGTTTGGATGCTATTCTTGCCCTTCTGCCAGATTTCTTGTCTCAGGCTGTCAGGAAAAGCTAGAAATGGAAAATTACTTAAAATCTTTGTTCTGAAAAGTCTAATGTAGTAGGTCAGAAACCCAGCAGGGCTACAAATCAGAACTGTAAATTGAATTCTGTATTTGAGCTTTTGATGCATAGCAGAACTATATGGCAAATACTTCCAACTATCAGCAGATGTGCATCAAAAGTAGAAATGTAAACTAAAGATATGTAAAGATAGGAAAATGGGGGAAAGGAAATGTTATTTTATTTCTAATGCAGTCACATACTGCATATGTGGCAAATAGCTAATACAATGTTTTGTCTTTGGGGAATTTTGCTCTTGCTTTGAGCACTCACCCTGGTAGAGGACAGGATGTCTTGATGAATAATAATAATTCCACTGGGATTGCTCTTCAGCGAACATACAGCCCTGGAATAACTACTGAAAGATTTTGTCTTTTTGGGCACGTGTGGCTTTGCCATAAAATGCTTGTTTAAAACAAGCAGCAATCATGGGCACTGCCCTCACGTAACCAGAACACAGCTTCTGTTTTGTAGGAAATGTACCCTTAATGGAGAGCACAGAGGTGCTTTTTTTAGTGGAGGAAGCCTCTGTGACCACTGTGTGCTCTGAGCTTTGAGAGGAGTGAGGAAGAAGCCTCCTTATGTCTTCTGAGTGCTGCTGCTTCCACCTTTTTCCATAAAAAGTGTATCGACTTCACTTTGAGTTTTTTTCCTATGGACTTTCCAGTGTGAAAACAGTGTGCTGAATGGGGCTTCAGGGCTTCATGGTTTCAGTTCTGCAGTTTGCTTCCCTCTGCTGACTGCAGGCAAACTGCCTATGTGTTGTTTACCCCACACACTCCACGTTGCCTTCTTCCTAAGTGGGTAGTGGAGCCAACGCTTGACTGCGGCATAGACATCTTCGCCTAAGATTGTGTTTAGTTCTTAACACAACTCACTTTCAAGAGAGTGAGGACCTCAGTGTGTTTGTGCAGAGGGATTAATAGTCTCGCTTGCAGCTGCTTAGTGCCTTGATCCTTTATAAAATCAGAGGCACCCAGTCCTTTCTGTGGCCTCTGGTCATTACTTAGATCAATAACGTTTTCAGCTCAGGTATTTACATACAGGTCTGGAGCTGTGAACCTGGTTCCCTCTATAAGTCAGTGGCATCTCCAGATCATGCTAACTTGGCTAATGATATTGATTGCATAGCATGAGTACAGATACCAAGGCTAGGCCTGTTTCTTGCTAGATGATGTGAAAGCACTCTAAAAATGCAGTGCTGTCATCCAGAAGCTAAATGAAAACTTCAGGTGACCTGGCAGAAAGGAAAATAAGTAACTGGCTCTTATGTGCCTTTTTCCTAATACTTTTTTTTTTTTTTTTAAATCCTAGAAAGTGTTGTTTTCCTTGGGTGGATCATTTCTTTACTATGCTGACCGGTTCAAGCTGTACAGTGCCTTCTGTGCCAGCCACACAAAAGTCCCAAAAGTACTGGTGAAAGGTAAGAGCCACGTGCTGGACAAACAGACCTGGGCATGCAGAGAGCAAGATGTTGCAGCGACATGGTTTGGGCTGGTGAAGGTTGTCCTTGTGGATGATGAGAGGTGGCCAATGCACCCCAAACCATGCAGGGCATGTTGTGGCAGAGGAGTAGGGGCACACGCGTGCCTGGTTGCTCTCCAGGAGCCTTCACAGTTGGGAAGTAAGTCCATCTGGCCTGAGGGGCTCGCAGAGAGTTCTGTGCCATGGGTGTTCTTGGACCACCATTGATGTAATGATACCCGAATAGCTCATTACAAGAGGTCATTAACCTGGCATGTAGTGTTTTCTGCAACACTTAATTTATTCTCCCCTGACACATTCAGTTTCTTTTCAGTCATGTGGAGAGTGGAAAGATTTCATAAATGGGCAATGTGGCGTGTGCTAATGGATCACTGTGTACTTTGGAACCAGGAGTGGTGATGCTTGTAATGACATCTGGATCCTCCTAGAGTTTGAGCCGTGAATCCTTGCTAGTGGCAATCCCACTGAAGCTCTGGCCAATGTGGTTGAATGCTGACAGCTACTAGGAAAGGATCAGCCTGGGAGAGTGTTTTATGGAAGCTGTCTAAGTATTTTAACTTCACTGTGCTCTCTCTACCCTCTGTTCTTCCTCTCACCTTTGTTCCAATTTGCCTGAGAAGTTTCCATGTATGAATTCCTAGTAGAGCTTGGTGTGCTGAGATGGAGATAAATGAACTGTGGTCTGGCTTATAAATGCTCATGGGCCTCCTTGCCTTGGAGTGATATTTTTTCCCCTGTGAAAGTGTTAATCTCTTAAGAGTTAGCAGTGCTTCATGTAATTCATTCTTGGCCAAGACATTAAACAAACAAATGGTTCCAGTTGTAGGAGAAGTGCCATTAAAGGAGGAGCTCTTATTTTCAAAGAACATCTGGATGTCTGACAATCCAAAGTTTTGGGTTTTTTTGTTTCTTGGCTGGTTTATTTTTGTTGTTATTTTTTTTCTCTTGCTGTGCAATTTATTTTTTTTTTTTCATTTCTACTTGTAAACTCTTATTTACCATGCTGCAAAGAATACTTGGCAGCACTGTGGAATACATGAATAAATGATTTATTGCTAGTCATATCCATGCTTTCTTTCAGCATCACTTTGTTAGACCTTAATGTTAAGGCCATAGGCTAGCCAGATCTGGTTGTTTTGTTTTGCTTTTTCATTACTGACTGTATTTATAAATCCAAAATTATTGTGTTTGAATTATGGCACAAACAATTTAAAATCTTATTCCAGTGATAAAATCTCTTAAGCCTGGGAGTGTATTTCAGGTGTAATTTGGTGTCCTCAGCTGAGGTGCAGGTGGCTTTTGGGTTTGAAACTGAAGTTGCTTTATTGAAATCAGGTGACTGTCTACAAAAACCCCACCCAACCTTGGTAGGGGGCTTGGGTCTAATAAAACCCATTGTGTGGAATTATTCCTGCACTGAATAACTTGTAAGTCTAAAAATGCCACCTTCTCCTTACTTCCATCTCGGTACCAATTTATGTTCTAGTAGAGGGAGCAACAGGGAAAATATTGTTTTTATAAATTCAGTTGCAGTCAGGTAGAAATGATTCTAGCAATCAGGTGTCCC
The DNA here is from genome assembly GCF_000700745.2 of Antrostomus carolinensis. Taxonomy (NCBI): domain Eukaryota; kingdom Metazoa; phylum Chordata; class Aves; order Caprimulgiformes; family Caprimulgidae; genus Antrostomus; species Antrostomus carolinensis. Next base: position 137,348 of record NW_010307271.1, read on the forward strand.
ATCTGTCTGTACTCCCAAAATATCGTATACTATCATAAGTTTACTGCCTCCTGCCTCCTTACTGGCTCTTGATTTTTGTTGTTGTTGTTCAGTACTCTATTTGAAGGTTGAATGAGGTAACAATAACCAGACTTGACAATATTGTAGGTTGTCCTGGTTTTGCTAGGGTAGAGTTAATTTTCTCCTTTCTCCTTACACATAGGTGTACCTGTCAGACTAAACTCATGAGTAGTGACTTCTTACAAATGCCCAATTTGAGCCTTTTCTTAAAGGAAACAGATGATTAAAATAATTTAGGCTGCTCTAAAATAGTTAAAAGGCCAGAAATACTGGGGATAGTGAAATTAAAAACTGCATATATTTGTATGGTAGGTGGGTGCCTGTTGTTAAATCATAAATAGCTTACCTGTGGCAAAGTGTCAGTAACTTAAAACCTGAAGTGCATAAATCTGATACTGTGGACCTGATAAATCTGGACTTTGTTGCAAAATGTCTCTGGATAAATGAATTTAAAGCTGGAAAAGTCACTTTATCAGGGCAGCTGTTATGATTTTTGATATATCAAATCACTTCATTTTAATCTTCCAGCCAAGACAGACACTGCTTTCAAGGCATTTCTGGATGCTCAGAATCCCCGACGGCAGCACTCCTCCACACTGGAGTCTTACCTCATCAAACCCATCCAGCGGATACTGAAATACCCTCTC
>NW_010307271.1:138099-138792 GCF_000700745.2 Antrostomus carolinensis
AACATTACCACCTTGATGGTAAGGAGCTAACCTATGTTGCTCTTCCCTTTTTAACCTCTGATCTGGAATCCTCCTCCTCTGCCTTCCTCTCAGAGGCTTAAAAATACTTTTTGTCTCTTCATCTATCTCTGTGTCTGTCTTCTAGTGGCCATAAAAACCATGAACAAAGTTGCCAGCCATATTAACGAAATGCAGAAAATCCATGAAGAATATGGGGCAGTGTTTGACCAACTCATAGCAGAACAAACAGGGGAGAAAAAAGAGGTAACTGATGATCGAATTTAAGAGAAAAAGGCTGTTATTTTGGTGCCTGTAGTGTGCATGTTAAATTATATAAAATATTTACCTTCTGTCTTGTGTAATTTAAGCGGATCTTGGTGCAAATGGATAAATCCCAGTCCGGTTCAAAAACTGCTTTTCCACATATGGTTCAGTGAGTGGGACCAGTGCAAAGAAGTAGTGGGTTAATTCACCTTCAGTGTTGTGCTTGGGTCAAAATCGCATCCCAACCTCAGTTCGCTGTTTTGATGTCCATGTCTTGGCTCTCCTCATTCTGCATGAGTAATCTCGCCCCACCAGTCTGAGTGGACTCGCATGCTAAGCCAGGTCTGTACTTAGCTCTTCAGTCACTTTAAAAAGATCAAAATGTGAGGTGCAGTGTGGGAGAAACTGCTGTTTCTCTTTTAGAAAGAG
>NW_010307271.1:138807-147616 GCF_000700745.2 Antrostomus carolinensis
GGCTTTGGTCTAAATGTCTCATATGGTGCATATGCAAACATTTGAAGATCCAGTGTGGCTCAGTCCTGGCTGACCATCTCAGAAGTTTCAAGACTGAGACCTAGACTCTCCATTGACCAATAAAACATAGGTTTGCAGTCCAGTGGTGCAGTGAAGGAGAGGGGTGTGCAGTAAGGCAGGGAATGGAGTCAGGTCAAGGGGGACTCAAGGAAGAGGTAAAGACACACTAAAGGGCTGTTGAGAGCAGTGAAGGCTGGAGAGAGACATGACCATATAAAGTAACAGTAATGGGATTTTGTCAACAGCCAGGATGAAGAACAAACAAATATAAGAGGTATTGGGCTACAAGGCAAAGGAGGTCTGGGGTTGAGTAGTGTTGAGGAAGCTTTGGGTGTGAGAGCTGGGTAGCAGCAGTGGGGAGGAAGGATCAGGTCATGGGTAGAGGACAGAGACTAGGTTTGGTGCTGGCAAGCAGCAGTGGAGAGAGCATGTCAGGACATCTGTTCGGAGAGCAATTGTGGTTTGGCGTGAATCTGGGAGAGGAGACAGTAAACACATATCTTAGTGTCGCTCTTGTTATCGGGGAGACCTCAGGTTGTTGTGCTGATGTTATCCGTGGCATCCTTTGGCAAAAGTCAAGCTTCACTGAGAGGAGGGTGGAGGAGTGGGATAAATGGCCCCTACAGTGGGCATAGCCCTCGATTTGTCACTCTGGTAGACCGTAAGTCAAAGTGAAAGATACAGTTGCTGCAGTATTAGTAGGCATCTCCCAACAGTTGGTATGAACTCCCTTATTAGTCCATTTCCAGCAATGTGGTTTCCACAGATGAGCCTCAGGGTGAAATGAAGAGCCACAGCAACTGTGGGAAGGAAGTGTTTTGACCACTTCATAAGATGCAAGCTCTAAACTTGACCCCAAACTGTGTATATGTGACGGGGGCTGTGTTTATATGTTCAAACAAAATAGAAAGAAATTGGTAGGGAGAAAGATGAACAAAGGGAAAAAAAATGCAAGGAAAACATCTTTTTTTTTTTTTTTTTCCCCTGACTTCCTACCAATTTATGAGAGCTGGACTCTGAATTTCTCCTAATTTATGCTCGCCAATTAAGGATTTACATGTATCTATTGCTAAGTGTCTTAGTCTGTTTGCACACGCTTGCAGTCATCCGTTGAAATATTCCAAAAGTTTGCTTGTGGGGCATTTTTTGTTTGTTTAAGAATAAACTTTTAAGCAAGTTTTCTTGAGCTGAAAATTCAAGTAAGCTTTCTTGAACTGATTACACATTATGTCTTTGTGCATATGTTTGTGTTGGCAGGTTGCAGACCTTTCGATGGGGGACTTGCTCTTGCATAATACAGTGATATGGCTGAATCCTCCTGCTTCACTGGGGAAATGGAAGAAGGAACCTGAGCTGGCAGCATTTGGTTTGTATCCTAGTAATTTTATTTCAGAAGCCTAAAAGACTGTCAACTGTGCCTTAGCAGATGTTTATTGAAGGTAGTTGAGCATTGCCTTCTGAAAGGCTGGCTGGAACTTGAAACCATATTTGTCTCTTTACTGCAAAGGTCAGATTCTGTTCTGAGTTGGTCTAAAACTAGTGAAGAACTTGGACATGACTGCTGTAATAGTGCAAGAGTTTCTTAAACCCCTATCTAATGCTATAAATTGAGAGCTATATGGAAAAGTATTTGTCTCTGAGAAGATATAGTTTGGTAGTCTGATCGATGCCAAGTAACTCTACTTCACATCGTGTAGAATGGGCTAGGGGCGTGCAGAAGCTTTGCCTTTTTACTCTGTGCCTTTTGCCAGAAAGAACTTGTATATCTAAGCTTTAAAAAGTGCTTAAAAGCTAAGCCAGGACTCTCAGGGAGTTGCTTTGGAGTGGTCTTTCTTCCTCTGAGTAGTCATCTTGGGTGGCCAAACTAGAAACTGAAACTGCTGTTGGCATAGATCTCAAGGTCTTTCCACTGCATTAAAGTATGGTCTCTTGGAAAGGTTCATGATTGCTTATTGGCTAAATCACATGGCTCTTACTTTCAGAGATATCAAGTAATGCAGACTGTACTAAGTTTTCTTTATTTGTTCCTAAATTTCTTTACACGCAACAGGCTTTTCCCTTGTTTCCAGAAAGTGATGCTCGTTAGGAAGCCAATGATTTTTGTTTCCGTTTTGTACCAAATCGATACCGAATGAAGACTCTTTCAGCTTTGCTCTGGAAGAGCATATAAAAACTGACTGCTTTCCTGTAAGCCGAGAAAGCACCTGGTCATACCCTGAAGCTGAGCGGCCTCATGAAAGCTCCTAGGAATGTGCAGCAACTCTTGATTGCTCAAAAAAAGCTTTAAATTGGTTTCATAAAATGTCCAAAATTAAGTGTCTGTGCAATTCAGTCCTAAAACAAAGGGTTCATTTAGGGCCTGAAGAAAGAGATCACAAGGAAAACTGGAGTCTTGAAAGACAAATTCCAGCTCCATGTGGCTGTTATGTGGCAAAAGAGGAATTGGATTTCACCCCTGCCTGCCAGTGGTGCTCACTTTTTAATTCAGCATAGACCACTGTCCCACCTGGAAAGGATTTAATTCTGTCCGAGCACAGTCTCATCTGCTGACTGGCTGCATGTAGCTGGATGCTTCTCATTTCTCTGAGGTGAACTTAGCCAGGGGGATTAAAGTTTTCTAAATTTTTATATAGAACTGCTGCTGTTCAAATAGTTGTTCTGATAACTGGTAACTTAAAGTTTCAAGTGACTTTGAAGTAACCTGGTTTTGTGTGGTAAAAGCTGTTGAGCTTGGGTTTTGGGGGAAGAATATGCAAGAGGGCTGGTAGGTTTACTCCTGCCTTCCCTCCCTGACTTACGTCAGGGCTGTCTGAGGAGCTGAAAAGTCAGTGTGCTTGGGTGTAGAGGAGACCCATTCCCAACCTTACTGACTACATGGCTTTCGTTTCTAACTTTCTCCTCTAGTGTTCAAAACTGCTGTGGTCCTTGTATACAAGGATGGCTCCAAACAGAAGAAGAAACTTGTAAGTTGTGTGGACTATTTTGATGATGCATTTATGGTGCTATGAAGATGTTTTCCGTCAAGCTGTGGTGCTAGAGTGTGCTTTTGCATATGTGATCCTTGTTCTCTGCTACACAGCCGAGGTTTTGGGTAATGCTGAGTGGCCTGGTGTCCAGCCCGGGTGTAGCGGTCTGCAAACATTCATTTAGTTTATCCTTTGGTCACTCACATTGCCTGCCACATCCATTCCATGCTGTGAAATGGACTTTCATTAAATAGGGTACCACCTTGAACGTCTCTCTTGTGTTTGACTCTTTGGTCAGTGTGCATGAACCAAATAGGAGAGCTGATGTCTGTCAACTTTCTTGGTAAAACACAATGCCCTTGTTTCAGTTCTGGCTCTTGCATGCCACTGAGCAAGTGCTGGCTGCTCTCAGCTAAATTAGATGTACCTACAGTTTGTATCAGGGGATCCTACTGGAGTTTGGGATTCAAAGTTAAAGCTAAGCTTGACAGTAAACACCTGCCTTGCTACAACAGGGAGCACAGTTTACAGTATTACAGAATTGATTCCCACATATGGCAGAAACTGAAGTGTGATTTGAAATGCTTGCATGCTTAAAGTCATCTGGCCACAAGATAACTTTGGAGTGACTAAAGCAAAACTAATGCATGTTCTTGAGTGTATGTGCACTTGGAGGAGAGAATGCAACAGCCTCTCTCTCTTGGTTGAACTTTGAAGGCATTGATAAGAGTTTATTAGCCTAATGGTTGCTTTTGTCTAGATTTTATCAAAATCTTCACAGATAGGCACTTTAGTGTCACTGGTTACTAAGATGTAGTAAGGAAAAAAGAATTGCAACAAGTCTCTAGCTGGACGTTCTCTTGTGTCTGACTATCCCAAGGTGTCTTATTTCCTAACAGTATTTTGAAATTCTTCCAGGGAGGATCACATAGAGCTTCAATTTATGAAGACTGGGATCCATTCCGCTTTCGCCACATGATACCTTTAGAAGCACTGCAGGTTCGAGCTTTGGCGAGTGCAGGTAATGTTCCCACTGCATGAATTTGACAGGTTCTTAATGTTTGGTCTGGGGGCATTCACTGACCAATGTTCATCCTTAGTACATGTGTACGCAGTTTCTGGGTCTGAAAAAGGAACTCAAAACCTGAACATCCATAAAAGCCCTGGAGAGAGATGAAGGGGCAGAAGCTCCAGTTGTGTATCTCCCTTTTGTCAGTACTTTTCTGAAGCCAGGCAGGTTTCTGGAAGAACAAGGCAAAGTTGCTGCTGACTCTGATTCACTCTGTTCCTTTACTGGAGACTAGAAGGTGATCTTGCAGCTGTGAGACAACAGAACTACTGAATTTTTGTTTTTGTGGTTGATGGCTTCCTGTGAAGCTTGTAGTATTAAAAAATTCAAAATTTTAAACAATTAGCTCCTTTTCTAATGCATAAGTGAAAGTGGAAAGAACATAGGAGGTAGCTGTAAAATGTGACCATACTCTGGAATACCCCAAAAGCTGTGTGGTTTGTTTTCTGAGGGTTTTTTTTTAAATATATGAGTGAGTGCATATAAAATAGTACTAGATTTTGGTGAGTTTGAGAGTCCGTTGCTTCATTAGTGAAAGTAACTCCCTCGTTTCCAGGACAGGAGGAAACAGCCTCAGGTTGTGCCAGGGGAGGATTGTTTCATTAGTGAAAGTAACTCCCTAGTAACAAATGATAGGACACGAGGAAACAGCCTCAGGTTGTGCCAGGGGAGGTTTAGATTGGATATAAGAAAAAATTTATTCACTAAAAAGGTTGTCAAACACTGGAACAGGCTGCCCAGGGAAGTGGTGGAGTCGCCGTCCCTGGAGGTATTTAGAAGACATGTAGATGTGGTGCTTAGAGAGGTGGTTTAGTTGTGGACCTATCAGAATTCGGTTTATGGTTGGACTCAATGTTCTTAAAGGTCTTTTCCAACCGAAATGATTCTATGATTAATCACTGCTGCCTTTCAGCCATGAGTTAATATTATTTGCAGTATTATTATCTGTTGTCCTGGATGGTCTTAAACTATTTTTTCAGGATTATGGAATAAATACTCTAATTGAGGTTAAATATGAGAAGCTGTTATACAAAGTTCTGCTTGCTTTTCACTTCAGATGCAGAGACCAATTCTGTATGTGAGATTGTCCATGTTAAATCTGAGTCTGAAGGCAGGCCAGAAAGAACGTTTCATCTTTGCTGTAGGTAAGTGTGTTTCCGTATTTTCAGTGGCAGCTGCATCTCTGGATCCTAGCTTGAATATGCCTTTCCTTTAAGGCAATCGGGGAACAGCCAGTAGGGGAAGTGGGGAGAGGGTGTTAAAGCCTTACTTCTGGCAGGCAGAATTTTGTAAAATGTCTTAAAATAAAGGTATATATTTGATCAGCCTTGTACCTTTATGGGAATATCCTTATTACAGTTTTTCTTTCACAAATTGGAGTTAAACTCCAGCATTTGGTCTTTATGCCAGGTAGCTGCTAATATGTTGTGTTTAGCTGGTCGCTTTCAAGTTCCAACCTCTGCTCTTAGGGCATTGCCCTTCCCTTAAGTAAACATTGTTCATCTTCCTTGTGGTGGTTGCCCTGGCATGTTTTAGAGTTCGAATAAGAACTTGGTACACAAGTTCACCAGGGTCCAACAGAGCTGTTATCAAGCCACTTCCTACTACTAGGTAATAGAGAGTTGCAGGACTTCTGCTTGGTGTGTGTTTACAGGAGACAAACAGATTTAATTAGCCACCATAGGTCAGCTTGATTTGTATCGGACAAAGCAAAGTGCGTGGTTGGTATTGGAGGAAAAGGAAGCCTCAAGAGGGTTCAATGCTAAATGTTTTGTTAATGAACAGTGTATTTGTTTCCTCGAATGTCCATTGAAATGACTGTAGAGTTAGCTTTGCTTTGAAAATACGGTATTAAATTGAGTCTTCTCTGGGGGAAGTGTGTTGCAGTTGGTTTGCACTGTCTTAAGTTACAGAACTGGTCATTAATTATCTCATTTACAGCAAGCTTTTAGCACTTCCCCAGAGATAAAGCTACCTTTTTGTATTCTCACCTATTTTTCAGTTCACCAGAACACAGGAAGGACTTTCTGAAGGCAGTGCATTCGATTCTGCGGGATAAACACAGAAGGCAGCTTCTCAAAACCGAAAGTTTGCCCTCATCCCAGCAATATGTTCCTTTTGGTGGAAAAAGATTGTGTGCTCTAAAAGGTGCAAGGCCAGCCATGAACAGGGCAGGTACTGTAGGGCTACAGACTTTCAAGATCCCAGTAACCCCAGCACCATTGTAGGACATGTGGTGGTATCTGTTATTTGTATATTAGGATTAGCATTCTCTCCTATGTATGTAAAAACTGCTGGTTTTTTGTGCTTCACCTCCTCGAGAGCCTTAAATTGCCTCTATTTACTTTGCTTTGCACTCAAGGCTCAGCTTCAGAGCAGTCCTTCTGGCATGGAAGGGAGAAATGGGATTCCTATCAATACCAATTGGCTGTGCACTTTAATCTGGAAAAGGGTTTCAGCTGAACAAAGCAGAAGCCTGCTGCATATTTCTTAAAAGCATGCACAGGATTTTGAGCTAACCCTAGCACTTTTAAACTAAAATGCACAAGAAGAATCAGCTCCCCCGAGTGAGTGGTTTGGTTTGAAGCGATAGCTTCGTATGTCCTCCATTTTAGCCTTTTCAGCTCTATTGCTGAAAGGCACGTGCTTCTACTTCTCACATTTTGAGAAGCATGCACTTGGTACTCTTATTTTTGTAATGGCCTGCCCTAAATCGTGGATTTTCCTTTTCAGTTGACTTCAGGCAAAAGCAATGAGAAAATCCAAGGGAAAAGCAGGTTTTAATTTTCAGAACACTAGATCATGGAGGGAAGAAACATTTGCTTCCAACTGAAAAGTACACGGCACCGCTGCGTGTTTGGTTCTGGTCTGTTTTTTATTTTTCTTTCTGCTCATTAGATCCAGCAATGTAGACAACCAGGCTTTCTGTTCCTCTTTTGTAATGGGCAGGCCAGACCAATAACATTCGCAGCATGGCTTCTCACTCCGGGTGTTGCTAGCCATCTGCCTCAGAGACACTTAAAATTGTAAGGAAGAACAGTCAAAGGAGGGCCAAAATGCAACTGTTTTACCACAGTGCTTCTTCAATCAGCCTGTGGGGCTAATCTGCTGTAGATGCCAAACATTCTTTAAGTTTGGCTTGTTGGTGCATTTGCATGATGAATTTTGCAGAGATTAAAATCTCCTCTTAAGAGTCCAGACCTCTCACTAGAGTTAAAACTTGCAACTACTGAGCTGTTGTGCTTAATGCATGTTTTGAGGCTCAGGGATATTAAAATGTAATCCTCACCCCCAAGCTGCCAGGGTTTAATAAATACATACTGAAAGTGCTAAGGTGCTGTTCAGTGGAGAGGGACAAACTGTAACTTCGGAGTTCACCTGCTTGCCATGGAGCTACGTGTGTGTGTGTGCACGTAAAGCGCCGGAATGCCTGCAGGTCCTTCAGCTGCAGGATTCGTCCCCTGCTTTGCCTCACAAGCCTCTTATGAAGATGTTCCAACATAGAAGATGTGAATTTGCTAATTGGGCCAGTTGCAAAAGCTAGTAGACCAGCTGATGCTGAGTAAGAAACTTCTGAAAGTTTTTCTGTTTTTGGGTTTTTCTGGTTTTTTTTTTTTCCCCCCCCCCCCGAGTAGAGAGGGAGCAGGGAAGGGAGTAGCAGAGCCTAGAGCAGGGAACTTGCTTCCCCATAAATAACGCAACAATTGCAGCATCTTCAGCACCAAGGTAGCCACCTGGAAATCTAGTGTTGCTCTTACCCTAGACAAAGTGATTTCCTGTACCGAGGCGTAAGGCTAGTTGATTTTCACAGTGTGCTGACAGCAGGGCACTGCGTGTGAGAAGCTGAGCTCAACAGCTGCACTTTGTACTGGCTGACTGCCTGCCTACCGCTTAGGAGGAACAGTAATTGTGGGCCATTATCCCAGCTGTGGATCTGAGTAGCAGAAACTCCTTTTTCAGCTGGAGACAGATCCCTGTGCTGAGGAGCTGAGTGAAGTGTGACTTGCCTGCAGGGAGGATGCTGACTGTCTAGGTCATTCTTGGGAACCTACCTGCTTTCTGCCTAGTGGTGTTAGATAAAGGGCCCCTGGAAGACTAACTTTTTAAAGAGAGTTGTACCATGTGTAAAAAGCCTGTGGGGTTTTATCTTTGTGTGTGCAGTGTCAGCCCCAAGCAAGTCTCTTGGGAGGAGGAGGCGGCGGCTGGCCCGAAACAGGTTTACCATTGACTCAGATGCCGTCTACACAAGCAGCCCTGAAAAAGAGCCCCAGCAGCCCACGCACAGTGGGGACACTGACCGCTGGGTAGAGGAACAGTTTGACCTTGCTCAGTATGAGGAGCAGGACGACATCAAGGAAACGGACATCCTCAGCGATGATGATGAGTACTGCGAGGCCATGAGAGGCACCGTGGCCGACCGAGACCTTCAGGAGCGTCTGCAGGCAGCCTCCATCACAAGCAGCCAGCCATGCCAGGGAGACCACCTGCGCCCGGCCATGGACACGCACGCCTCCAGGATGACCCAGCTGAAGAAGCAGGCAGCCTTGTCCGCCATCAACGGCGATGTGGAGGGCCATGGCGAGGAGGTTATCTGGGTTAGGCGTGAAGACTTTGTCCCCAGCAGGAAACTGAACACAGAGCTCTAAACCGGTCCCCTTCCCCGCCTGGATGCGTAGGTCTCCCCGTCCCACCTTCCATCCCCCCTCCCTCCCTC
>NW_010307272.1:0-7678 GCF_000700745.2 Antrostomus carolinensis
ATATTTCATTAAGTTTTTCTCTGCCCAGAGATATACAAAATGTTTTCTACAAGAGAAAATAGCATGCAAAACCCCACAGCAAATAAGTGAAATTCAGTACTCTTAAAGATCCCTTTTAAAATAAAATTTGTTGAATTATTTTTAACAAATTTATGAGGGAAAACATGAAACAGTTAATCAACACTGTGAAGGGCTCTTTTTCCATTAGTAAAATAATAGAAAAAAAAAAAATCTCATCCTTTTCCATGTTAAAAATTCTATTCTTTTTTGTCAGTTCCAGGTTCAGATGGCAAATGGTTGACCATGGAGAACCATTGATAATGGCAGATCTTACTGAATTTTTAACCCATTATATGATGTAATCCATCTGTGGTATCAAATGCTCCATTAAAATATCCCATGAAAATATCTCATTAAAATATAGGATCATGTTTTTGAGAAAATTGTCATTTTACTCCTGACATAACAATTCTGAACTTCAAGTGAGACATACAGAATACTTGAAAAGCTGAGCCCGGGAACTGAAATTAATAATTCTACTACAGTTGAAAAATCACAGACTCAACAGAAGCATTCTTTTTTATGAGTTACTACAATTTTTCCTGTTTTCTCTTCCTGGTATTCAAGTGCTAATGACTCTTTCTGTCTGTTCCACAGAGACTAACCGTCCCTTCCTTTAAAGTGCTCTGACTCAGTAACATAATTACATCATAAGCAGAATAACTGTGTTTAATACATTTTAAGTTAATTTTCATGTTTCTTGTCTTACCTGCTTGAAAGTTTATTTTTTTAATATCTCTACTACATGGTGTAAAACCTTTCCCTATGCACGTTGCCCCTCACTTCTCTTTAGGTTAGAAGCTGATCACTCTAGAATCTATGATCCAGAGAACCTGTAGCAGATTGAATGACATTTTGGTAGTGACTGTCCCTTTCTAGTGACTAAATTTCTAAAAGTAACTCTTCAGTTTTATACCAAAAAAAGTTATGTGAAAGAGGTAAGGGTCAAGTTAGTTGTCCAGCTATATTTTCATAGTAATAATAATTCACCCCTTTTTTAATTAAAATCTATTTTTCCTCAAAGCTGAGTACTGAAATTATGCCATTGAGGTCAGTACCTGGGATAGACCACTCTGTAAACACAATTCAACACTCTCTAAAAGGAATAGCAGTATGATTCATCACACTGACATTTCATGTAAAGAGAGAGAAACAAACATGTATAAGAACGTTTTTGTTTCTTGCACCTAGTAGCTTATAAAACTTGACTGTGATTACGATGTTGGATCTGGTGAGGTCACAGGCTGTGTGGGCAGTATGCTGGGAGAAAAGCAGCTCTGTAGAATTTTGTACCTAAAGGTTGGGTGCCAGGTCTAATTTACAAAGGGGATTGAAGAGAAGCATGATCCACTGAAACTGGATAATATGATACCAGATCTGTTTACAAGTTATTGTGCTGATTTAGACAAGTCATACATTATCTCTATAGCACTATTTCTCCTCTACTAATAGAGGAATTAGTCTTAATTTGTGCTAGTCTGATCTTTAAAAATGTCATGTATTAAATAAGTGCTATAACTATTAAATCTTTACTGTCCTCTTATAATTTTCATAACTTTTTACCTTGCTTCCTTGTTTTAAGACCATCCCAATAAGTCTTGTAAGTTAACATCTAGACTTCTCTTTTTATCTACTTGAAACAACAGCTAGTTCATTTGTGTTTTTGTCTTTCTATTAGCATGCATATTTTTCATATTTTTCCCATATTTCAGATAGACTAAAACCCGTCATTTATTGATTCAGAACAAAGGAAAAAGGTAAAATACTCAGTTCTGACTTGATTATGAAATACAGACAGAGCTGTTCATCCGATATACTGATGCTAAGATTTTCCAGGTTTAGCCCCAGTTCAGTTGCTATAACTTCCATATTTACCATTCACATTTCTTTCAGTAGTACTCCTGTCTTTGTCCCAGACTGGGTGTTTTATCTTTCTTTCTTTTTTTTTTTTTTTTTTTTTTTTTTTTTTAATAATTCAGTGTGTTATTAAAAATTTTTATTCCACTGTTTTAAAATCATAGAGTCATACAATCATAGAATGGTTAGGGTTAGAAGGGAGCTTAAAGATTGTCTCGTTCCAACCTCCCTGCCATTAGCAGGGATACCTTCTACTAGACCAGGTTTCTCAAAGCCTCATCCAGCCTGTCCTTGAACACTGCCAGGGAAGAGAACCCACAGCTTCTCGGGGCACCCCGAGCCAGTGTCTCACCACCCTCGCAGTGAAGAATCTCTTTCCAATATGGAATCTAAATCTACCCTCTTCCAGTTTAAAGCCATTGCCCCTTATTCTATCACTACATTGAAAAAAGTCCACCCCCAGCCTTCCTGTAGGTCACCTTCAGACATCTGGTCTTCAGGTATCAGGTAAATCTGTCTTTCCTGAACTGTTTCAACTATGATAGCTCTTGTATTGTATTTAGTTGTTTTTGTAATAGAAATTATTTTATTGCAGATCAGTTTGTCTAATTTTAATCTCAAAACTGCATCTTGTAACCTTTCTCCTGAAAAGAGCTGCCACCTTCTATTCTTTGTATGTGCTTGAGAAACAATTCTGTTTTTTCTTCTTAGTACGAAGACCACATTGACAAAGACCTACCTCTTGTCAGTATTTGGTACATATGTCAAGTTTCTTTTGCCCCTCATGCTTTAATCTCCCAGTTAGCAGATGAACCTTCCTTGTGTTTGCTCTCGCAGTTACCTGTATATCATCCTGATTGGTCTTAGAGCTCTGGTCCTTCTCTACTGTTTTTCATCACAGGTTTTCATCACTGGCTTTCTTTATTAAGAATTCCTATAAAACGTATCAGTAACTACTTCTTTAATCAACTGTGTTGATTTCAGTTAGATCTATGATGTCACTATTTTTTCCTTACAGTGCAGAAAATACAGTAGTGTGTTATCAGCATACCTTATAAGACTGTAGCCACTTATGGAATAGAGCTCCCTCAAAGTGCCACAGTACTTGTCAATTTTCAGAAGGTTTCACATCTGATTTAAGGACTTTGTTTCCTTTAAACAATCTGAAGGTAAAATATCAGTTCCTCTCTTAAGTGTATGGCTTTATTTTGTGATAAATATTAATGACATATTGTCTTTTAAAAATAATTCTTGTCAATCTTGTACATAATAACTTGTATGCTGGAAGCTGTGAGTTCAATTTTCAAGGAAAAGGGAAAATGCATTCTTTTTTGTTTGTTCATTTTTGTTTTCTTTCTATAGCAAAAATCATATCCACGGCTTCCATCTTTCAAGGCTTTTATATTACAGAATTACTATGAGAGTATGAAAAGGGAATTAACTAATATAATTAAATATGCAAATGATGTATTTAATCTAAATTATAGTTTAATAGAAATGTACGAGAAATTACCAATAAACATTTATGGTTGAGATCTTTACCTTATTAACTTTATTGTGTAACATGGTTGAAAACATGAACAATTTGTTCTGAAATTCTTTGAACAAGTATTTCTACTTCAGCAGTGATATTTGTGTATTCATAATAAATGGAAGGTATGTCTTTTGTATGCATTATGAAACACTATGAGGGGGACATTTGCTGCAGTTATGCCAGATTATTTGCATCCTGTGGGAATGAAGTGAGGAACAAAGGTAAAAGCATCTGCCATTTAAGATGTCAGACTTACAGGGGCCAGTGGAGCTGTCAACCATTGAAGAAAGCAATTTTTGCAATTTATAAGGATTAGAATAGTAATTTCTCCTGCATTTGTAATTCACACAAGACTTGTAAATAAACTAAGCTACAGTCTTGTGGAATATTTCTGAGGCTGTTAGTGTACACAGTAAAGTAGCTAACCTGTAAGTTGGTTTTTTTTAAATTTAGTGTTTGAGGTTAAATCAATGACAGTTCTCTCCTTAGCTGTCATGAGAAATATATCATAGTTTAACATTTGACAGAATGAAAAGTATGTGTAGTGTAATTTTCCCTCTCAAAAAATGGGAAAGAACAGTGACTTAAAAGTCAGAAATGTGGTTCTGAATGGATAAATGTTAACCATAGATAGGAAATGTCTTGCTATGATAATGGTAATTTATAGGAAAAAAAAAAAAAGAAAAAGAAAAAGGATAAATAGAATTCAAACGTGTAATTCAATAAAAGTATTTGCAAACCTAGAAATACCTGGAGAAATCAGTGCAAACTATGACCAAAAAAAAAAAAATTAGAGAACATATTTCTAAAGAAAATGCCTTTCTTAACAAACAAATTGTTATCTTCCGTGTCTGCAGGTCTATGGCTACTATTTTGCAAAGAAAACTAAGACAATACTGAACTGTTGACAGAGTCAAGAACGAGAGTGCTAAAGGAATCAAAATAGATTTTTAAAGTATTTTCACTTTTTAATTAAAAATCTGTCTAACTGTGATATTTTAACTTAGTAGGCAGCCAAACTAGACACAATCACTGGCAGTCCCACCCTATTCCTCCCCTCCTTCCAGTCCAGGACACTAACATAAATATAATTCTTTCAATTCATTTCACATCACATTACTCTTAAAGGATGATTAAGTTCCTGTGGACATGATGCTTTCTCATTTCTTTCAGTGCAGGCAACATATATCTAATGAAACAAAACCCCTCACTTTTAACACTTAACATGGCATGTACAAAATTTTAATGTGCATAGAGATCACAGCTTATGCTTTATGGTAATTATCAACATTAATGCTATTATTGACAATTAGGTACCAAGCTCTGTTTTTATGGTTGTCACAGGCCATCTGCATCCTATCAGTTAGTAGAAAAGGCTTAACAGATTTTCTTGTGACTCTCATCTTCCAAACCTCTGCAATAATAGAGAAAATCTTACTTATTTTTCATTAGATTAATTGAACGTAAAGTCATTTTAATTTAATCTCTGTCAACATCAAAAGAATAAATTTTAATTGCATCTTCTTAACTTCAAGCTTATAAGTTCACTTTCCCACAATTACAAAAGCAAAATTGATAAAGATGTAAAAATGTTTTATTTCTATTATCTGATAGATTATGTGAAAACAATAGGAAATGTTGAGGTGTTTAATGCAAACCCCCCAAATTCTATGAAAATGAGAAAAAATGAAAATAAAATGTTGCAGAAAGGAAATAAAACTGAAGACTTGATTGCTTCTAAGATAAATTAGGTAGAATGTTAAGGAAGATTGCTGAACACTCTGTTCTTTCTGTATCTCATCAGATCATAGAAAATATAGGTGTAGTTATTTTTTGAGAAAGATTTTGTGGGGAAAAGTACTAAATAAATGTTCTGAACTTGCTGTCTCATTACCATATACCCCGTGTTTATTTGTTTGTTTGTTTAAATAACAAAATCAATTATTATTAGGTGTAGCAGGAATCTATGTTACAAACCTAGCCAAGAGTAAAAGTAAAATATATGTTGGGTTAGAACTGCCACACAGAAGAGTGGAGTGATTTAGGAAAATTGTTTATGGAACAAATCCAGTCAGCCACTGAGTAACACCTGGAAGAACTCATCCAAGAAACAACCTTTACAATATTGTATATAAAAAAACCCCAAAACTATAGCAATTGTTTAGATTGAGAGAATTTAACACTTTTGGGGGAATAATCTCACATAACTTTCAAAATTTTGAATTCAATTTTAGATACTAAAGTAACTAAAATCGCTTTGAAAATCATGCCTGTTTTTTCCACTTTGTCTTCAGTTTGAGTTAAACACTCATATCAGAAATAAGTGCTCAATATAGGAAATAAAAGGGTACCTGTTAAGTAATGCATTCTGAGGGGAAAAAAAAAAAGTTGGAATTCAGTTCCATAAAAAGTTCCAATTTTCAAACTAGCTATAATTAAACTTCAGAGAACTATCAAAGTTAATATACAGTGCACTCTATCAGCAAGAATGCTAAGCTTCCTCGACAATGAACTCCTTTACTGTAGCTTAAAAATATTTAACGTTAGCTCCGCAAATGGTTTCAACTCCATATATTAACAAAGGCATTCCTCTTTGAATGCCTCTGAGGATAGAACCATAGAATTATTTAGATTGGAACAGACCTGTAAGATCATCAAGTCCAACTACATAAAAAACTACATATCTGATTTTGATATTTTAACATAGGCAGAATCTCACTCTGAAGGCTTTCTATGATAATTACCTCTTTCCAGTTAAGATCATCTAGGCCCGTACCTAGTGACCACTGTGATTTTAAAAATCGGTTCAAATTAGGTGCCTAGATAAGGTGGCCTGGCCCTCACTTTGTGAGGTTTAACAAATTCTACAGACCTGATTTATCTATCTGGTTTTGCAAATACATATCCAAAACAAAGTGATTAAGCTCTGCGGTTTTATATCTCAGCTTCACCAAATCACTGTTTACCTGTGGTCGCATCTTCTGCTCTCAGAGTATTACTTGTAGTGCTCATAAAAGTTAGGCTCATTTCTTTTACTTTGTGACTCACAGTTCCATTCCTTTGCTCAATTTTAACGTCTGCTTTCTACCGTTTTGTTAATACCTTAACTTTCATTTTTGTTTCACCCTTACTCAACCAGCTCCTTCCTTTTCTTCATGTCAGGTCATATGCTGGGACACCAAAATGGTAGCTTGCAGCTTGCTCTTTGTTCAACAAAATGTGAAATCTGAGGTGTTTATAGACCCAAATATTAATTCTATCTCGTCCAATCTTCTGGGCAACAGCAAGGTAAAACAACCTTAGTCTTCAAGTGTGTACTAATTATATACCTTGGAACAACAAGAATCATACAAATATTAAATATTAACTTTGCTTTCATAAATATAAAAAATATGCCACAGAATGTGTAATAAGTATGCTGTTTAGAAAAGTGCAATATAAGTCATATGCTTGTATAAAGCAAATCATATGCTTTAATGCTTAGAATTTACAGAGACTGTGCTATGGAAATATCAAAAAGAGATTAAAATGCAGGACTTGAATAAAACATCAAAGCAATGGTGACAAGAGGGATGTGTCATTTTATGTACTTGGTGCAATGTCTTTTATAGAATTAAATGTCTTTTATAAAATGAAAAAAAAATAGCATGATTAATTTTAAATATTTTACTATTTAAGAATTCTTTCAGAATTGTATAGGTGATATAAGTTTTCTCAGAAGAGAGAGTGTATTTCTTTTTGTGGGGAGACATAGAGTTTTCCCAATATTATTCATGGTTACATTCCTTTTAGAATTCTAAAAATATAAGTTGTACCACTTTCTAGAAGATTCATATTAACTTTTTCTTCCATGTTGGATCTCCTTCATACTCCCCTCTGTTTTTCTTTGACTCAAACCTGTCCACTTTCACTTGATTTTGCTTTTTTAGGCTGATAATCTGCTGTCTGACACATTTAAAACTATAGGAACTTTCACCATAAAGTTGAAAATCCCTAGACACATTCTCATCTTATAAGCCCTCAAGGACTATATTATAAATATAACACAATTACATCAAATAAGAGTGACTGGAAGAAGCTTTTGTCATGAAATCTTAAAAAAAAAAAAAAATAGAGAAAAAGAGTGTGTGTGTTTGTATATGTGTATGCGTATACATGTGCATGTTTATATGTCAGTAATAAAGTAACAAAGGCAGTATTTAATCACAGAATCACAGAATCACAGAA
>NW_010307273.1:0-290 GCF_000700745.2 Antrostomus carolinensis
CCTCCCACCCCCCCCTGCCTTCAGCCTCTCTCTGCCTCGCTCCTCTCCCCTCGGTGCCTGCAGGCAGTGCGCTCAGCCCTGCTACGCTTTGCAGAGGATCTGCTCCTGGGCAGAGCTGTCTCTCTGCAGTGCTGCCCACTTGCCATGATCTCCCTCCATCCCAGGAGTCCAGCCCAGCTCAGCAGCAGAGGATCAGCCCAAGGCAGCACTGACTCTGACCCCTCTGGGCTCTGTCAAAGATGAGCTCATGGGAATCTGTTCTGAAACAGCCTGAAGAATCATCCCTGAAA
>NW_010307274.1:0-12128 GCF_000700745.2 Antrostomus carolinensis
CTGCCTGGACGCCTTCCTGTGTAATTTCGTTGAGGTTCCTTCTCCGGCAGAGGGATTGGACTAGATGATCTTTTGAGGTCCCTTCCAATTCCCAACATTCTGTGATTCTGTGATTC
Organism: Antrostomus carolinensis; assembly: GCF_000700745.2. Lineage (NCBI taxonomy): Eukaryota > Metazoa > Chordata > Aves > Caprimulgiformes > Caprimulgidae > Antrostomus > Antrostomus carolinensis. The sequence continues at coordinate 117 of NW_010307274.1, forward strand.
TGTGATTTAGCTGTGACCAAGCTGGCTCTTGTTGTCTGAGATACCAGATGTGACAGTGATTGGGTGATAGTGAAATGATAATGAAGTAATTGTCTTATTTCTTTTTTTTTTTTTTTTTTTTTTTAATGTATAAGCAGTACCTTTTCTATTGAGTGACAAAGACATAAATTGTTAAATTTTATACTTTAGATCAGTACCTGTGCTGAACTAATATTGCTGCCAGTGTGGAAAATGTCTGTTGTAGCTCCACATAGCTTGGTGAATATATTTGGCACGTGTTCTGTTTTTCAGGTTCCTTTAATTTTTTTTTTTTTTTTTTTTTAATTCTTTGATGATCCAGTACATAATATAAGTAAATTTTGGGAGCTCTTATTTGCGGAAGAATGAAGATAAAGGTAGAGTGATGAAAGGGCCAGATCAGGGCTGTGATCACAGAAATGGATGTCTTCTGTTGTATTCCACCTGTTGTACTGCATCAAATCAGCAAATGTTTTTTTCAACAGTGTCCACTGAAACACAGAGCAGTGGACACAACATATTTAAACAGTGCCCATTTAGTAAAAGATGGGAAAATTTAAAAGGTGAAATAAAAAGACCTAAAATACTATTGCAAAGCACTATTAAAAGATCAGCTCTATTTCTTCATGGACTGCTAAACCCACAATGTCTAGCATTCATCTTAATTTCTAAGTTTCTCTGTGTGGAATACGTAAATTGGGCTTAAAAATTCTATGAACAGACTCTTTCATATTTTTTTTTTTTTATGTCTCATTTTCATCAGAACTGGCTGGGAAACTATTCTTAAACGTATTTTGGCGGGGAAAAAAGATAAGAAAATATATTTATTGGAAAAAAGTTATTTTACTGCCTGTGGTTATTTAAAAAGCAATGAGAAATAGTTAAAAATTCAAGTCCATTTAAAATCAGATCCTGACACTACTTGAGATCATTTCATCACTTCATTCTTACTGAAGCGATAAATAAATAATAGTGAATTTTTCTAAAGTAATTCAAGAAGAACATGTGAAGATGAGAAGATTCATTATTGCTATTATACAAATCAGCAAGCCGAGGGAAAGGATGTACATTATAGCATCCAAAGTTAATGAGCACATCACAGATGAAACCTAGACTTCTAGCGCTACAGATTGTTCCTCTATTTGTACTCTACACTGGCTTGATATTTCTTCTGGATACAAATGTGCCATTCTAACATTAGTCATGTTTTGTTTTTTTTTTTGTTATTTTGGGTTTTTTTTTAGAATAGCTCAGATTTCTAAACTGCAGAAGTTTAGTTTGTTGGTTTTTTTTAGCTAGTGTCTTGGAACCATATTCACTACATTACTACACCAAGAAAATATATTCAGAATGTGAACTTTGAAAACTAAACCAAAGCAAAACAACTTCTTTAATAGTCACCCATACCTGTGAAAGTGTCCTGTGCTATGTAACTGCTATAGAAATGAAGTGATATCTGCCTCCTGCAGTTACTTTTTTCTGGTTTCAAGAGCAAGATGTTAGTAATCTATAGTGACTTGTGCCAGACCTGTACTTTATGGAGAAATTTCAAGACATTTAGATTCTAAGGGAAGAAGAAACAATTATCCTGATGTAGGCAAATCTTCTGTAAAACATAAACCAAAGAAAGGTAAGTCTTGCATTAAGATAATTTTTTTTCTGTCTGTACTCCAGCAAGACCCATCCTTTATTTAAAGATTCAAATGTGAGAAAAGAGGAATTTGCTTTAGTGTTTATTTTCAAGATGTAAATATTAGTGATCTCTAGTAACTGTTGGAACTCTAGGAAAAAATTGATGATTCAGATTTTAATGGTAGAAGAATCAATGATCCTGGGCTGACCTCCCATAAAATGCACAGCAAAGATCAGTGGTTCTCGCATTGAGAATAATAAATTTCTTCTCTGTTTTCTGTGGTTCTGGACTGTGGAGGATTGGTTAGCTGACAAGGGTCACATAGACATACTGTAGATGGCTGACCAGGATCTTGGGAAACATCGGACTCTGCTAGTCTGAGGTGCTGGGGTGGTAAGGACAGGCTGTCCTTGACTGCAGCTGTTATACGATAACAGGATGCTTACGGTCAGCTAAGGCATGGGAACTAAGGGAGTAAGCAACCAAGAATGAGGAACTAGGGGAGGGGTTGACGTTTAGGATAGTGACCAATTAATTAGTTAGGTTACAGAATATGTATAATCTCATTAAGAACTGTATAAGTATGCTGAACGCTGATCAATAAACGAAGCTTGCTGATTTATGGATGTCCAGATTGCTTAAGTGGTCCCTAACCCAGTCCTCATCCACCAAGGCAAACTCCTCTATTGTCCTGACTCCCTCTGGGGCCTCAGGGGTACAGGGCTCCTCAGGACAGCTTCCGTCTGAGTAGACAGAGACAAAGAAGGGGTTCAGTAACTCTGAACTCTTCCAAGGAGGCCTTAGCTTTCCTACTTGCTTCCCTACATCCTCTGACAACAGCCTTATATTCTTCCCAAGTGGTCAGCTCCTCCTTCCATCATCTGTAAACTCTCCTCTTCCACTTGAGCTTGCCCAGCAGTCTCCTGTTTAACCAAGCAGGTCTCCTGGCTCCCTTCCTTGACTTCATATGTTTCGGGATGCTCTAATCTTGAGCTTGGAAGAAGCAGTCCCTGAATGTTAACCAGATATCTTGGGCCCCTTTACCTTCAAATATCCTTTAAGGTACTTTTCTTGTTTTAAAACTCTTTCTCCCCAACAAATAGAGAAAAAAGGTGGTTGTCACACACGAGTTTGTTGTTAATTTTCCACTTTACTGATTATAATATACTTTTCTTTGTTACAAATGATGAAACTTTACTCATGGTACAGGACATTAAGTGCTCAATAGATCCTGAGGAGTTGCTCCCTCATCCCTATTTCTTCATTCAGTGAGATACCTTGTAAGCGTGTCAAGGCTTCTTATTTATTAACTAGTTCTTTTTAATTAGGGAAAAATTAGTATTTTTGCTTGCAGCTGTTTACATATGAATGCCTTTGTTCTATGCCTTTGAGAATGCCTATTTACTCTTTCTCACCAGAAAAATAGATTTTTGCATTTTTTTATTCTTTTAGAATACCCAATAAAATTAAGCTTTTCAAACAGCAAGGAGTAAAAATTGTTATAAATATTCTTCTTTCTTTCCTAGTAGATTTAATACATTATGTTTTTATAGAAATCCAGAAGTCTGGTTCTTTATGTACCAGGTAAAAGAAGAACATTAACATTATTCTCTGATAGTAACGTACTACTTAATAAAGCACATTGGATTACAATAAATGTTATTAAATATTGATAGCACATGGAATCTTAAAAGTCCCACCTACATCATACTTGAATATTCTTATGCTGGCATGCTATATATTTAATTAATACTTAAAGCAGTGTTTGGAGTTTTTTTCCTTTAATTTAATCCAACCAGCTTAAAATAAACATCTTAGTTTAATGAATTTTTGAGATAGCTCAAAATTTCAGCTGTCCAAGCATATTCAAGAGGTAATGAATTGCTGCGTTTGAAAGATACTGAGGTGTTGGAGTGCATCCAAAGAAGAGCAACAAAGCTGGTGAAGGCTTTAGAGGGCAAGTCCTGTAAGGAGGAGGTGAGGGAACTGAGGTTGTTTAGTCTGGAGAAAAGGAAGCTAAAGGGAGATGTGCCACTCTCTACAACTACCTGAAAGGAGGCTGTAGCAAGATGGATGTCAATCTCTTCTCCCAGGTAACAAGTGATAGGACAAGAGGAAATTGCCTCAAGTTGTTCCAGGGGAGGTTTAGATTGGATAATGGGAAATATTTCTTCACCAAAAGTGTTGTCAAGCATTGGACCAGGCTGCCCAGGGAAGTGGTTGAGTCACCATCCCTGGAGGTGTTTAAAAAATGTGTAGATGTGGCACTTAGGAACATGGTTTATTGGTGAACTTGACAGTGTCAGGTTTATGGTTGGACTCAATGATCTTAAGGGTCTTTTTCAGCCTAAATTCTTCTATGTTTCTACGATTTTCTCTTTAAGTCTTCACAGAGGATGGTCCAGAAGAGCAAAAGAAGACCCTAAAATAAAATGAAAAATAGGTCATAAATTAAAATAGTGGATTCTCAGGTTCAAAAGGTAGCATCACACCAGTCTTATGCACACAGAATGTGCTTGATTCTTCATTGAATGATGTCTTTGTGCTGTCATTCACATCTATTCAGGTTGCAAAGTGAAGGACATCAGATTAGATTATAGTTCTGTTCTTTGCAAAATGAAAACGACTTTACAAAGCATAAGATTACAGAAAATCGGAGGCAGTAAGGCATTCCAAAGAAATAAAATTAAAATATATAATTTTATATGGACAAATAATTTATGTCAATAAAGTAAAAGTTTGAAAATCTAACTGCAACCAGAAGCTCTAGATGGTGTTGTGATTTCTGTGTTGTGTCAAATGAATAGATTCATTAGCAAGGTTAGCATCATGTATCTGTTTATACTAGCTGTAGGAAGAACTATATATGCAATGAAACAAGATAGAAAGGACATGTAAGGACAGAAGGAGATACATGGTGGAGTACTGTGCTCAAGAGACTAAGGATGTATGCTATTATCTCACTTTAGCTCTGTTTATTGTGTTTTCATATTTCTAATCCATGATGCTTTCTGAACACTAACTCTGCTGTACTTTTGCCATGGAATACAATTTGATAAGAAAAGGTAGGTAGGATTTAGTCACATTATGAGGACAGCTTGTCTCAGGAGTCTTTTTTGTATACAGGCAGTGGAGACCACTCAGCTGCTAGAAGAAAGCCAGATACCAGCAAAAGAGCTATCTAATAACTAAATTGCAAAGTTTAAGGTCATGCAGACTCAAGGTTTGATGTCTTACATTTAGATTCACACATTTTATGAAGTTTTCAAATACATATTATTGCTCATATATGATTCCTATCCCTTCTATTTGTTGTGACTGCTGATGAAAACCTACCTCCGAAAGCATGAGAAACCCCTGCATGTTGTTTGCATTACAACAAGAGCTAGGCAAATATTGGGTGCCTGTCTTTTCTGTCCAGCAAGGTGGTGTCAGTAGCTGTACTTCAATACCTCCCAGATCTTCAGAAGTCAGTGTATACTGATTTCTGCCTGACTAATCAACTATTTGGAAGAGGGAGGACACACACTATATACTTTGCTCCTCTCTCTCTCTTAATGTCCGCAACTGCTTGTTTGCATAGTAACTGATAGGCAGCATTTGAACAAACTTAAAAACAGCATGCAAAGATGCCATGACCATGGTTTTGAAAGGAGAAGTCAACAGAAGAAGATAAAATTAACTTCTGAGGACATTTTTATTTTCTTGAAAGTTTCAATCTCTAGTGAAATCAAATAGACACACTGCAGTATGCATGAATGGAAAATATTTTTGGAAAGATGCACTTAAAAGCAACAGTTTATATTCCAGTGGGACTAAGTTTACTGACTTCAGTTTTGAGGTGATCAGTTTCTTCATAATCAGTCTGAAAAATATCAGTAAGTTACAGTTGAAACCAACAAGACAAACAAATGATTTAAGAAAATGTATGGTTTTAATCATAGGTCTGACTGTTCCCACACTACATCTGCATCATTGTATATGATAATAAACCAGTGAGAATACTCTAGTTCTTATGATTTAACTAAAGAATGTACACAAGGGATAGGGGAAATAATTTATGATGATTCTAATAGTACAGAGAAAGTAAATGGGGAGAAAGATTTTCTGGGTTTCATAGGTCTGCAAGTATGCAAAAAAATCAAAGATAACTATAAAATACCTGTCATACTCCTCAAAAAACATTTTACAATTAAAATGTTAATATATTTTTTATGAAACCTAATTGAAAAAAAAAACACTCTAAATCAAGCCAAAGGAGGAATAAAGCTGAGAATGAGAACAATTATAAAAAGAATCAAGTCAAACTTTTATCTGCACAGTAATATACTAGAAAACATTCTGCTTCGAGCAGAGTTTTGTCTAAGAAAATCTCATATTTTTCTTCTGACAAATTTATGCTTTTATAAAAGTCCCTTTATATATCCATTGAGTGGTAGTGACTACATAGAAAAGCATATTTGGTACAGAAACTGAACTAAAAATCTTGGGTTTAAATGCAAGTTGGTCTAAAAGATAATCATATTGGTTGTTTCACACAGGCAATTGCTTTTCACTTAGTCATGAAATTTGTATTTGCTTTACAAAAAAACCAAAATCTCCCTCCAACTCATGGTATCTGCATTTAATTGCCAAAGGAAAATCAGGAAAAATTAAGAGTAAAACTGATGTTAAAAGTGATTAAATGTCAGAATCTTATAGATGTTTTATGCATCAATTCATTTTTGGTGTTATATTCTGTTTTGAAAATGAAAAAAAAAAAGACAGCTTAAATCTTTTTACTGTCAAAGTAATTATCAACTGACACAGTGTTTACAGTCCTGGTGGCTGGCAACAGACTCATCACTTATCACTGCAAAGAAAGGTTAATATACAAGAGAAAACTCTGTTGACAGTGAGAAGCCAGCATCTGCAACGAGTCAAAGATCAAACTAGGCTCCAGGCCTAAAGAAAAATAAATAATATGGAATAGAGTGTGCATTTCTAAAGGAATTGTGGTGAACTGACCCTGGCTGGGTGCCAGATGCCCACCAAAGCCACTCTATCATAACCCTCCTCAGCTGGACAGGGGAGAGAAAAATATAACAAAAGGTACATAGGTGGAGATAAGGACAGAGAGAGATCACTCACCAATTACTGGCATGGGCAAACCAGACTTGACTTGGGGGAAAACAAACTTTTTATTTATTACCAATCAGATCAGAGGATAATGAGAAAAAAACCCAAATCTTAAAACACCTCCCCACACCCCTCCCTGCTTCCTGGGCTTAACTTCTGTCCCAATTTCCACTTCCTCCCCCCAGTGGCACAGAGGGACAGGGAACGGGGGTTGGGGTCAGTTCATCACACATTGTTTTTGCTGCTCCTTCCTCCTCGGGAGGAGGACTCCTTCCCCCACACCAGCGTGGGGTTCCTTTCATGGGAGACAGTCCTCCACAAACTTCTCCATTGTTAATCCTTCCCAGGACTGACAGTTCTTCACGAACTGCTTTAGCATGGGTTCTTTCCATGGGGTGCAGTCCTCCAGGAACAGACTGCTCTGGCGTGGGTCCCCCACGGGGTCACAAGTCCTGCCAGAAAGCCTGCTCCAGCATGGGCTCCTCTCTCCATGGGGCCACAGGTCCTGACAGGAACCTGCCCCAGTGTGGGCTTTCCATGGGGTCACAGCCTCCTTCAGGTCTCCACCTGCTCCAGTGTGGGGTCCTCCATGGGATACAGGTGGTCATCTGCTCCACGATGGATCTCCATGGGCTGCAGGGCTACAGCCTGCCTCACCATGGGCTTCACCACAAGTTGTAGGGGAATCTCTGCTCTGATGTCTGGAGCACCTCCTCCCCCTCCTTCTTCACTGACCTTGGTGTCTGTAAGGGTTGTTTCTCTCACATCTTCTCACTCCTCTCTCTCACTGCAAAGTGTGCAGCTTTTTTTCCCTCCCCTTTTCTTTTTTTCTTAATTATGTTATCACAGAGGTGTCACTGATGGGCTTGGCCTTGGCCAGCAGTGGGTCCGTCTTGGAGCTGCTGGCATTTTCTGTGTCGGACATGGAGGAAGCTTTTGGCAGCTTCTCACAGAAGGCACCTCCATGCCCCCTCCCCCTCCCCAGCTATCAAAACCTTGCCACACAAACCCAATACAAACTTATAGCCTCTTTCATAAAAGTTATTCCTAGTTTCTTTCTTGTACAATGAAAATATGGTTATTGAAGACAACTGTGAAATTTTAAACAAACTGTTGAAATCTCTATATTTGCATAAAGATTTCAGAGATCCTTTCCTGCCCCCTCTGAATAATTATTAATCTCATCTCATTGCTGTCTCTTCTGTCCTTCATCTTAGACCTGGAAATTATAATTATCAGAGATCATCAATGCAACATAGAAAGAAAAATAGTTAGGGACAACAAAAATCACACCCATGAAACAGAGCAGAACTCAGTCACAGATATGAAGAGGCACCTCCTTGGACCCTTCTTCCCACCCTCTCCTCCCCAAAGCGAAGAGTCAATGGTTGGAAACAAACACAGAAAGCACATGTCTGTGGAGATGTAGGAGAGGAAGGCACTGCTGCTGCTTGCTGACAGACAAGTGGGTTTGGCACTTGCAGCAGCCACTCTGTGACTTGATCCCATGGACAAGTGAAGTGCCAGGGCTAAGTCCTTCCTGGGAGGGGACACCTCTGTTTCTTCATTGAAAACCCTAATGTTGACCTACCATGAACAGAAAAAGCAAATGTTATGCATGTTAACATTGCAGTGCTATCAAGGCCACATGCAACTAATGTCAGTATTAAAGTGCTTGATAAATGCATGTTATTTGCCTGATAAGGTGAGGAGGTGTTTTAACCAGTTTAGTAAGAATACAAGCTATTATCACCAAAAAAGCCTGCATTTTCATTAGCTTCTTTCTTAGACAAGTAAAACTGACTTACTCTTACCTAAGCTGTTTTTTTTTTGGTACTTGTTACAATTTCAATTAATTCATTCCCTTGCATTTAGAATAAAGAAAAGTACACCTGTTTTCAGATTTAATTACTTCTAAATCCTGAGTACCTAAGAAATACCTTGAGACTGGTTCTTCTTTCAGTGATTTTTCCCTTGAAATTGCTCAATAAGCAAAGTGTCTGGTCACATAGGAACAATATCATAAAAACAATCATAGCAGCCAACTAAAATTTCTTATTAAATTTCATAAAAGTTCAGTCTCCTACATGTTTTGCTGGAGAAGTTATGCAGCACAGCATATATACAATCATAGTTTGCATATACCTCCTCTATGTTTGTATAAATTCTTATCTCATGCTACTTAAAAAACACAGATTAAATAAATAAATAATAAATAAATAAACCAATTAAGATTCTCTGATACCCACCAACATCTGGAACTTTGCCCTTTGACTTGAAGAATGAAAAGTCATATGAGATGCACAAATATTTTACAAGATTTGCAAGGTTGTCCTCTGATGATCTTCATGGCATCTGAGAACACAGGTCTGAGATGTGGAAATTCAGAGTAAGCTCACTGGAAAGGATGCAGTTTACAAAGTGCTAAGAATTAATCAAAGGATATACTGCTCATTAGACTTTTAAGAGGTTGCAGTTTTAAAGTTTCTCATGCTCAGTTGCTTCAAATCACCCATACTTACAGTCATCTGAAATATTCACGGTCTATGGATCTCTGATAGGATAATATGCATCAGTAATCTGGCATAAATTTCAGTGTGTGAATTGTATTTATTTCGTTAGTTGAAAAAATATGATTCAATGTTCTTGAAGGTGTGGATCTGTGAATTAATACTACCAGAAGAGATCATGCCCATATTTGAAAGAGTAAGAAATGCATATCCTTGTAACATGTTAAACATTACACTCCTGTTAGCTAATCTATGTAATGGGTTATGTTTGGAAATATTTTTCACTGATTTAGAGGATGATATTTTAAATCTATGTTTCGTAATGAGACAAAAATAATATCTACCTCTTTAGAAAAGAGTGGCCTTTTACTGCTACTCTAGACACAATACAAAAAGACAGTGAGATATTCAGCTGTTATTTACAAACTCACTCTACAGAGGCTGTGGTGATTTGTATGTGTAGACAATCTTCCCTGTGATACTACTTCTGCAAAAATTAATTCTGTTTTAGAGTCATAGTATCATGATAATATGATCCAGAAACTTTATCAAAAAGCCATATTAATTAATTCCAGCACTAGTCACTGGTCATGCACTGTAATAATCAGTTCCAGAATCAACAAATCCTATGTTCTCAGTTAATTTCTCTGTTTTTAAAAGGGTAACAGCTCTAACACTCTTTTAATAAAATGAAAATATTTAATAGATTAGAAAATTTTAACGAATTTATGCTTTATTAAAAAAGGCTTTAAAAAAATTTACGTTCCTATTATATTGCTTCCAGAGTCTAACAAAGGTTTATTATATCACAGATTCTAGCCTTTTATATGTAACCATTTTATTTTCTTAACTAGATGATAATGTTTCGATATCCTTTTTTGGGTTTTAACATTTAAGTTGTCCTTTTTATATCATAGTAGAATTTAGGTTAGCATTTCTAATAATTTCTTATCTGATTCTTTAATTTCATTTTGTCTGGGCATAAATGACATCATAAATACTGGAGTATCTCATACAAATGTTTTATAGTTGTAGCTTACTTAAAATATTACTGAAATGTTGGGCCATGCATTTGTACATTTATTTTAAAGCTTGATCCTTACTCAAAGTGTTAGTACAAAAATGCTTGATGACTGAGATCACAATGTCCTACAAAATAATTCATATTACAGACAAAAAAGTTAGGCAGAGAATGAGGCAGACATAATGTGCTTGTCTTAAGCAGATGTTAAGAACTTTCCCTTTTTAAAAATCTGGCTTCAGATTGCCAAAAATTATACTAGCTTCAGCACAGCTGGGATTTTAAGCAAGCTGTAGGAATCAAATAGAGAACAAGAAGAGAATGTCCAAGAGGAGAAAAATGAATAATGACATTTTGCAGCATGACTAACAATGGATATAATTTCAGAATTCCAAAATATATCAATATTTGGGACCAAATCCACTATTTTGGTCCCAAATCCAGGAGTAAGTCAGTGAAATTTCACTGAATTAATTGGTGCTATATTGAAAGAGTTTTTTAGAGTGATTCTTTCCCTTCCCTCCATATCCCTCTTGTGTCATCAGTTTCTCTGTAGCATCTCTGTCATGACTGTCCCCCAGCCCTGTATAGCTATGGCTTTATCTGATCTTCATGTATATATATAATAAACTATGCAAAAAACTAAGTTGCATGGGAAGGTAACCAAGTACAGAGTTGTCTTTTGAGCTGCACCTTGACACAATGTATTTTTTGCATAAAGAATTCAAATGAATTTTCCATATCTCAAGTATACACAAATATACTAAAATAAGAAATATGCACAGGTATAATTCTGGCTGGACAAAAAGATTAATCTAAAGCAAAGATGCTCTTATACTAATGATGTTACAAGGCGTACAACTACCTCAACACCATAACCTGTCTTTTAGAAAGTCCTTGATTCTCATAGAATTCAGATGTATCAGTTGCACAGAACTGCAGAATAGATAGGGATGGCAGATAATCTGGAGATCATCTAGTCAAACTCTGGATCGAAGAGGCTTGCCTACAGTAGGTTGTCTAGGATGGTGTTCGGGTTTTACATATGTCCAAGGATGAAGACTCCATAACTTCTCTGGGCAACCTGCACAGTTATCCTCACAGTAAAAAAGATTTCATGTTTAAATGCAACTTCTTGTATTTCAGTATTTGCCCATTGCCCATCTTTAAGGCCTGAGAAAAGCCTGTCCCTGTCCTCTATATGCCCTTCTTTCAGGTATTTGTACACATGGATAAGATTCCCCCCATGAGCCTTCTCTTCTCCAGGCTGAACAATCCCAGACCTCTCACCCTGTCCTCGTAACAGAGATGCTCCAGTCTCTTCATCACCTTTGTGACTGCTCACTGGACTGATTCCAGTATGTTCATGTCTCTTCTACTGAGAAGCCTGGAACTGGATCCAGCACTCTAAATGTGGGCTCACCAGTCCCCTTCAACAGAGGGAAAGTATTGCCTCCCTCTACCTGCTGGCATTGGTTGTCCTAATGCAGCCCATGGGGCTTTTGACTGTCTTTGCTTGCTCATGTTCATCTTCTTGCCCACCAGGAACCCCAGGTCCTTCTCTGCAGAGCTTTTTTCTAGCCAGTTGGCCCTCAGTACTTTCCTGTGCATTGGTGGTTTTTTTGCTTCTGGTATACCTACAGAAGCCTTTCTTGGTGCCTTTTATATTCTTCACTCATTCCAAATTCGATAAAGTTTGTCTTTCTTATCTC
>NW_010307274.1:12154-20980 GCF_000700745.2 Antrostomus carolinensis
TCGCCTGGGTCATCTTACCTTGCTACTAATTCTTTTTTGTGTTTGAGGTTTATCAGGAGATTCTTGTTGATCCACACAGGCCTCCTGCTGTCTTTGCTTGATTTCCAGAATTTCTCCATTCACGCTAAAAAAAGGAGACAGACTATTCTTGGAGGAGATGATAATTTTAAAAATAAATCTTCTCCTGGACCACTTTTCACTCTAGGGTTTTTTCCTATTGGATTCTTCTAAGCAGTTCCCTGCCACAGTCTGCTCCCCTGAAGCTGGGATTGTGATCCTCCTCTTCCTCTTAGGATCCTGTACTCCATCATCTCATGGCCACTACAGCTAAAGGCTGCTGCCAGACTTCACTGACCAATCCTTTCTGGTTTATAAGAATCAGAGCATCTCTCTGATGGCTCCTTGATCACCTGTGTTAGAGAGTTATCATGGATGAACTCCAAAAAACTCCTTGATTTCTTGTGCCCTGTTGTGCTGTCCCTCTAGCAGATGTGGGGGACTAGAACCATTCCAATGAGGACCAGGGCCTGAGAAGTGGATGCTTCTTGTAGTTATCTGAAGAGGGTCTCATCTACTTCTTGATTAGGTATATGGCAGACACTCACAACATCACTCATGTTGGTCTGCCCTCTTAACCCTGACCATATGTCCTCAACTGTCTCCCCTCCCATTACCTGATCACATGAAGGACCCTGATATAGAGTCCAGAAACTGTTGCACAAAATCCTGCTTCTGTTGGCTCCTTCTGCTAGCTGTGCTCCCAATTTTTATACAAATAAAAATGGAAACATTAACAACCCAGGCACTTAATGATCCAAATATATTTTTAGAAGCACAAAGGTAATTACCTGGAGATAATTACCCACTTTCACAAAAGGAGATTTTATAACAGTTCTCTAAAATGGAAGTTTAATTAAAGAAATAAAGATACATTGGATATATATGGTAGGGGAAATAAGGTCACCCTCCTTAATAAAACAGCTCATCACCTGTTGTCACCTCTTACGTTCAAGTGTAGAGCACTACAACCTACTTTTCCAACTGCAAGCAGAAAAAAGCAAACTTCCTTATCCACTTCTAATCACAGCTGCTCAAATATCTTCACAAATTAAATAATTCATTTGGAAAATACAAATCTTTCTCAGGTAATTTGGGAAGAAACAGCATTGCTGAGATATTTTGCAGGAATTGTCTCAGTAAAAGTTAACTTCTTCAAACTAACGTTAGTCACTGAATAACTGATTTGATTAATAATTGAATAGTTAGTTATTCTTTTAATGAAAAGCTAGTTTCCCCACACTTCTTATTTTTCAAATATGAAATTAAAACACTTCATGATAATTTAGAAAATTTTTTTTCATACCAGGTTCACATGTAGGATATGTTCAAACAATAACCTAAAGTAATATACATGGATTTAAAGCTATTGATTAGATACAGGATACCAATTAAATACCCAGAGGTTACATTAAAGCTGCAGTTACTTGTCAGTGCTACTTAGGTAACGTCTAGAGATGGGGGGGAAATGTAATAACAGAGGAAAGAGAAGAGTTTACAATTTTATTTGTATATTTACTTGTAGGTCAGAAATGACCATTTATTAATGCAAAGATGGGAGAGTGGTTGGAGAAGGGAAGCATGTATGATACATTTTAAAATCAGTATTATTTCTGGTTTGAAACAAAATAGATAAGCAACAACTGTTTCTATGTTGTGATGCATACACTGACATGGTATAGCAGGGAAAGATTGTGGTACTCATGCTATAATGAGCTGGAACTGTTAGGTAGTTGCTCTAGTGAAAAATAAACAGAAGTTGATTCTTATTTCTGGTTTGAATTAGGTAGCCATTGAAAAATCAGTTGTGTTTTCTACACTCTTGATTAGGAAACAATCTATCAGAACCAAAGAGTGTAGATATGTGTCATAATGTTCACCTTAAATTAAATATATATCAAAGAAATGTATTTTTTTCTCATTCTTGTATTTCTACTATAACTTTTTTTGTTCTTTATATGAAAGTACCCCCTCATTTTATAGAGCATATGGCAACTTTTTTTGTTTGGCTTTCCCTTTTGTGTTGTGTTTTTGTATTGCCACTGCTATACAAATGCAGCCATCCATTTCCAAAAGACCATAACCTCATTACTAAATTGGGTCATTATTTCCTATTACTGCATGTGCTCCAACTGTTGTTATTAATTTAGTCAAAGTAACATTTACTACAGCTTCCTTTCTTTTAAAACAGAAACTATCTTGTCTGGCAAGACTGGAAGTCAACTATGTTGCTGTTACTGAAAAAAAAAAAAAAATCTCTTGAAAATTCATGTAGTCACTTTATGTGAAAAATTAGTAATTTAGATGTGACTGAATCTTCTCAACTCAGTCAATACACCTTAAGTCAACAGAGAAGAACTAAAGATAAAGTAGTCAAAAATTGTTTGTTCTTTAGAGAAGAGAAGGACTGGTGCCAAAATTATCCATTTGTGAACACTTTAGGATTGATGTAACTTTGAAGAAAAGCAAGCTGGTAAGTTACTCACATAGGTTCTGTATGTGTTTACATGGACTGCCTATGACCTGTCTGAAATATGCTTGCAATTTTGTCATTCAAACGTGCTTCACCTCTATGAATTCAACAAAACAAGATTTCACAGAGGAAAGCTCTGTGAGTCTTAACATTGTGGCCAAAGTCATAATCCACTGGGGGACGGTCTTGAAGACCAATGAATTTTTATTTTTCATTGTCATAGCAGACACAACAGAGACATTATTTCAGGTCCAGATAAAACATACTAAAAGGGTGCTGAAACAAAGGCCTGAAATAAGAAGACAGAAACTTAGGAAGAGTGTGTTACTCCTAGTTCACAGGAAAGAAATGGAAGCAGAGAAAGACAACTTACTACTTACTACTCAGCCACTACTCACTGCTCGGTGCTCATTGCTTAGTACTTTAAACAGCAAGGGAAGGTCCTAATACAGGTGGGGGTGACAGCTCTGTGTCCCAAGGCAGCTCCACAAGCTGCATTCTCCAAATGCAGCTGACTGGAGAGTTAAATGCAGTCTGCTCAGTAGGCTTGAAGCTGCTAGGGAAAGGTAGGAGTTCTGTGTGCATAACTTCAAACCACAGGCTAGTAAAGAGAGGGTCAAACAGTAAGTCCAGAGGAATGGGGCCAGCACTATAGATGCTTAAACTACACTTTTACATTTTTTCCTGGAAGACAGTCCTCAGCAGAAATGGCATGGCATGTTTTTACACCACTGGTTTTTCTCAACACTGTTTTTTTCTCAACATTGACCTTGTTGAGAAAAAGGAAATAATACATTAAAAAATACATGAATGTAGCACCATGTTCTGCACATTTCCTTCTTCCTAAAAAAGTTAGGACACTTACTGTAGGAAACAAATTAACACATATTTCAACAGACTGCACTAATTGCTTTCAGAGAGTACATGGCTTCTGAATTTGGCAATTCAAAATCTTGTTTTAAAATAACTTTTTAACTGAGTAGTTTACAAAGTTTACTTGTAAACTGAATTGATTTTATTCTGGACAAAATTACCCAAATTACAAATTATTTAAACTAAGAAAAAATCCATAATTTATTTTTTATTTAAAAATTTTATTTATAACAAAATTTTATTTGTAAAACCTTTAATATGTTATATTTCAGCTATTTTTTTCCATACAGAGACAGTGATCTAAGATATGTCAAGGGCCTTACCAGTTTAGTGTGATGTAAGCAACTGCTGAGTTCAGTTCTGTGAGTATATTTCTCTGCAAAACTATGTGGGTTTTTGTTTTCTTTCCATGAATCATGTATTCTTTACAAAAACTGGGGCAGTCTCAAACAATTTGAAACTTCATTTCATGTTCTGCAGGTATAACTATTCCTCTGTAACACACCTCAGTGATAAAAATAATGACCAAAATATGGACATTTCTGCTTGTTTAGGTACTTCCCAGTTTTGCTGCCATCCCCAGAAAAGAGCAGGTGAGACAAAACCTCTTACGCTTACTGTTAAGGATGTTCATGCAAGATGAAGATGGAGGCTGAAAACCTTCAGGCTTTTTAGAAAAGTAGATAGTACCGGTAGGGATACTAATGCTTTCAGAATGCATGTGGTATGAAATCGTCAGGATACTTTATTGGTTCCATCAGAGCATTTCCAAGCCCCACACTCCCTCCAGGAGCACCCTGATTGCACAAGTGATTCAGACTGATGCACAGTCACAAGGACAGGATTCTCATCCTCTTCTGAAGCACTGATAAGGAATAAGACATCTTCACAGGGACCCCAAACCTTGCTACCTCTTTATTCCCCCTTTTTTCCCCTTGCAATTTCTTCCCAATCTTCACATTAATTTATTTCAAACAGTTCCCCCTTGTTTGTTCTTTCACTTTGGATCTTCATTTTGCAGATTTATACTCTTACTTACTACCTGTGATAGACTTGTTGTTAATTTCTCCTTCTGTTACACTGTCTCTCATTTCTGTCATTTCCTATGTTGCTAAGTTGTTGGTTCAGCCACTAACCAAGCCTGTTTAAGTTGTGTATCCCATCTTTACTATCTGTAATACCCTGAACTACAGTTCAGGGTCAGTGTTCTACATACATACCAAAAGGTAGTTAAAAAATCTCCAAATGCAAAAAAAACCCAAACAAACAAAAAACCCAAACCTTTTACAATTTCTGGTTAATTAATAGCTTTACGAACTGTAGCACCAAATTTTTCTATAAGCAAGTCATTCTATGGTGGTTTCACCCTTTTGGTTTGCAGCCAAACACAGCCTGCTCTCTCACCCTCCTCACACCTCCAGGGAGTAGGGGAGAGAATTGGAAAGAAAAGGGCAAAGACACTCATGGGTTGAGATAAAAACTATTTACTAATTAAAATAAAATTATAACAGTAATAACAGAATATACAATTGAGTGATGCACAGTGCAGTTGCTCACCACCCACTGACCAATGTCCAGCCTGTGCCAGCCAGCGATCCTGGAGCCAAGAGAGTCCTGAAACTGAAACCCATGAAGAACGAGCCCAAGCGATCCCCAAGAGAATGTTCCCGATTTCCAGTCAGCCCTGGTTAATGTACTGAACATGTACTCTACATTCCAGTACATATCATACTGATATGATCTGGAATATCTCACTGGCACATCCAAATGCCAGTTTGGGGTTTAATATTCACTGCGCTTCTCCCTCCCAACCCTGATGCAGCTGTGAACAGCCAAACACGGTGGCCTTGGGCTCCAGCAGCAACTAATAAAATTAGTACATTATCAACATTCTTCTCATAACAAATCCCATACTGAAACTAAAATACAGCTATTCTAGTTACTAAGAAAATTAACTCTATCCTATGTCAGTATTTGCTCTTTCATGTCTGAAACTTTTCTTCTCCAACAGAAATATGTTTCAATAGAAATAAATGATCCATTTATGGATTAAAAGGGAATAATTTAACTTTCATTATATCAGTTTCAGGATTTTCTTCTCAGCATCCATTATTGCTGTCATTAGAACTGAAGTTACAATAAACCAGACCAGTTTTTCTGTATAACATTTTTAATTAAAGACAAAATCATGCTCGAAGGTCTTTGAAAGGTGTCACCAAGTGACATCAAGATGTCACAATGTCTTTCCAGGAGCTACTAATACATAGGCTTTAAGTAAGCAACAATAGAACAGAATACAATGAATATAGTCTTGTGATAAAAAGTCTTTGCTTTCTGTAAGATTATTATCAACAATTCTAATAACTTTATAGACAGTTTGTACAAGAATTAAGTATTTTATTCCTGAATACAACTATTTCAGATCATAATTTGTGACACCATTTATGCTGACTGCTAAATGATTTCTATATTGTCCTTTTGAACAATGAATCACCACCAGCATCAATATCTACATCTGTTAGACAACAGATGGTGTTTGTTTCCTTGGATCAGATTCCCTATGAATTCCTTGAAAGAAGGTAGTCTTGTGTATGGAGGAAAAATGTGCTATTTTGAGACAATCTGTTCTTGGCATGTGTCTTGAACTCCATTTTCCATCTTTTTGTGTGTTAGCATATTTTTCTTCTGAGGAAGTCCCTCTTTCTTGGAAGGAAACTGCTGAATTAATTGCCATAATTTTGTTTTTCCACTTCTGCTCCTCTTCTCATCCCTGGATGTTATGAAACATATAATTATGTGAGGCTTAGCACACAGAGAATTCTGGTCTGCAAAATAAAATTATAATGCTTTTCATGCAAGATAGAATTACCAGCCTGCACCACATATGCTGTCATTGAGAAATGAAAATGTCCTAGGCCTCAGATTTTCTTCCGTGTACGTGCAGCCTATCAGGCAGGAAACTCTATCCAGAAAATAAAATGATTACAGCACTCTCACTCAGAGAGAGAATTAGTATTCAAGAGAGACAATGATTAATGAATGTTCCTCAGGGTTCTGCAGCAAGGTCTGTGCAACTTGGGGACCAAAATACAGATGGAGAATAAAGGTAGGTTTAATTAAATAATGCAGGAAACAATAATTCACTGTTGCTAACCACTTTAACAACCTTTCCCAGAAAGGCAAGAGTGGAAAACAACACTAGTACAGAATGGGAATATTTGAATGTCTTTTACCACTACCTTTTCTCTTTCTGAACTATGGTGGGACAGAGCATAAAGCAGATATGATCTTACATTTAAAAATGTGGAGTCAGCTGCCTAGTACTAAGTGGTGAAGATCTATTGAATTAATAGTATTCTGTATTTAAAAACACATGAGAGCCTAACCTACAACTTTATATTTTGTAATTTTCACTATCTCTATAGCCATAAACAGTATTTGACTTTTTTTCAGCCACATAATTAATTACAGACTCTATGAACACTTGTATGCACTCAGTCTGTACCCAATTCTTTTCATGTAGTTTACCTATGATATTTCCAAACTCTAAGCTCACGAATCACAAAACTCAGCAAAGTCAGATAGAAAATGTCCACATGGTATGAAAAGATGCTTCCCAATTCTTCCACAGTTTCAAATTTTGTTAAATTTGTCACCTCTTTGTAACATCCTCTTACGTACATACTTTGACAATCAATCTTACTCAAGAAGTCTGCTGTTGAGGTTCATTGAAGATTTGTAGAAATTTTCAGAGGAGCTCATTTAAGCCTTAATGTTTTTAAAATATTGACCCCAGACTGCTATAATAATTTTATCTGGGTCAACCTATATCCTTTTTTTTTTTTTTTGAAAGTTGGTGTTATACTGCTGACCCTATAGCTTTTCTTTTTTTCCACAGTTCTCTGATACCTGCATGTGATAGAAGTAGCTCGTATTTCAGAATATTCAGTGTATATTTCAGAAATTTCTACTGAAGGTCCCCACTATATCTGTGTCTTTATGAAAACTTTTCCTGTAGAAAAAAATGTTTTTGTTTCTTAACCTCAGGAGTAAGCCACAAGCTTTTCCTTAAGGCATTTATCTTTCTAACATCAGTGTTCTGGGGTTTTTTTGTGGTTTTTTTTGTGTTGGGTTTTTTTTTTTTTTTTCACAACTTTCTGATTTATTTTAACAGTTTTCCCCTTTTCTCTCCTCTTGGGGATAATAAATAGAATATATATTTCTAATTGATGTCTCCTACCTATGAATGGCTTATTATTCTAAAATTTCTTTTCCTTGCCTGTGTGGCTATACAATCTTGACCCTGCAAGGGTTTTCTTATATTCGGATATTACAATCATATTTTTCTTTCAACCAATTTAAAGCCAAATTTTCCTCAGCATCTATGACTGAACTTCTGAGGCACTTATTTTACTTATCACTGCATCAGAATTCTCTCTGCTTGTGTGCAGTGAGAGTGGTTGTGATTCTTAAGGCAATGTATAATCATAGTTATGTTCAAAGAAGGATTGTCTCATGCGGCACCAGAACGGAAGGAATAGACTAGACTAGACTAGACTAGACTAGACTAGAAAATAGACTAGAAAAGACTAGACTAGACTAGACTAGAATAGAATAGAATAGTTTATCTGGAAGGGACCCACAATGACCATGTAGTCTGACTGCCTGACCAATTCAGGAGTGACCAAAAGTTGAAGCATGTTATTACTGGCATTGTCCAGATGTCTCAAACACTGACAGGCATGGGGCATTGACCAGTCCTTAGGAAGCCTGGTCCAGTGTTTGACCACCCTCTCTGTAAAGAAATGCTTCTGAATATCCAGTCTGAACCTGTCCTGATGCACCTTTGAGCCACTCCCATGCATCCTACCACTGTATCCCAGGGAGAACAGCTGAGCACCTCCCTCTCCACTTCCTGGTCTCAGGAAGTTGAAGAGAGCCATAAGGATGGCCCTCAGCCTCCTTTTCTCCAAACTAGACAAACCCAGAATCTTCAGATACTCCTCAGAGGACATGCCTTCCAGCCCTTTCACCAGCTTTGTTGCTCTCCTCTGGACACATTTGAGCACCTTCATGTCCTTCTTAAATTGTGTGGCCCAGAACTGCACACAGCACTCCAGGTGAGGCCACACCAATGCTGAATACAGGAGGACAATCACCTCTCTTGGCCAGTTGCCTGTGCTGTGTTTGATGCCCCCAGGTTTGTCCTCTTGGCTGTGAGGACACACTGTTGACTCACACTGAGCCTGCTGTCAACTAGCACCCCCAGATCCCTTTCTTCAGGGCTGCTCTCCAGCCACTTCTCTCTAAATTTATACTCATGCCTGGTGTTACTCCATCCCTGGTGCAGAATCCAGGACTTCGACTTGTTAAATTTCATGACATTGATGACATTCCTGATGCAAATGGTGGAGGAACCAACT